>NC_134857.1:91293106-91593820 GCF_049852395.1 Peromyscus maniculatus bairdii | reverse complement strand
TATATGGTAGTTATAATAGATTAAGGCACAAGCAAATAATAATTGAGAGATTTAAACCAGATGGAGATGAGAAGGCATTAGAACAGAAGAGTTAAGGATTACAGTTTGTGTTGCCCTTAGCTGGCTTTTCCATTATGATTTTGCTGTCTCAGAGTTTTCTGTTAATTTAAGTAGCATAAAAATAAAATATTTTATATAAATTGGCTGAATGCTTAACATAATAGTGGAAATTTGCTAAATATTGTATTTCAACCCCTAGCAATTTTCAAACACAGGCTAATCAGAAGTTCTCATAGAACAATAGGCATTGTAGTAATTTGTTTGGCTCTTAGCCCCAAAACAATTCTGCTACATTGCTTTAAATATCTTTCTTTCTTTCTTTCTTTCTTTCTTTCTTTCTTTCTTTCTTTCTTTCTTTCTTTCTTTCTTTCTCTCTCTCTCTCTCTCTCTCTCTCTCTCTCTCTCTCTCTCTCTCTCTCTTTCTTCTCTCTCTCTCTCTCTCTTTCTTTTTTCTTTTTTCTTCTTCCTCTCTCTTTCTTTTTTGGATTTTTGACACAGGATTCTCTGTAGTGTAACTCTGGTTGCCCTAGAACTAGCTCTGTAGACCAGGTTGGCCTCGAACTCAGAGATCTGCCTCCCTCTGCTCCCCAAGTTCTGGAATTAAAGGCATGCATCACCACCACCTGACCTTAAATGTGAATTTCCACGTATCCCAAGCTTTAACCAATTTAGTACTTTCAGTATAACGTCATGTAATATAATGTTGCATTGAAACTGTCTGAGATAGCCTTACATACAGATCGCTGATTTTTCTCATTTTCTCTTGATTAATTAACATTGCACTCACAGTCAAGCAATGTTGCAATCATGTCTGAGCAAAGCAGCTACAACTCATATATTCTCTCTGGAAAAGTACAGGCATTTGAACTTAGACATTGCTAAGACTATTTCAACCATTTTAAACAATAAAAGACCAAGCAAAGAGCTACCTTAAGTATAAAAGATGTGGGAATAAACAGAATAAAGAAAGAATACGTTCTTGTAATATGAACAATAAAACACAGAGCATTGTTATATTCATGCTGTAAGTTAGGTGTACAATTTTTCCATTGTATTCTTGCCTAAGAATGGTTACAAAAGAGCCATGAATACTGCCTTTGTGGATTTCAATACACTTTAGTAAATAGACAAATTAATAAAGCTCATTTTATGTTTATCCCTTTATTCTAACTTGATGCATTCTAGATTATATTTTATGCAACCTCTAAAATAAACCTCTATAGGAAATATATTATGCATTGGTCTGTTCCATGTTTCTCTAATGTTGATATTTTAGTGAAGAATAGTATTTATCTGCTGTGATTTTTTTTTGTAGAGAATTTATTTAAAGAAAAATTTTTATATTGAAAAAGGACTTATTAGTCAGGTGTATATTCTAGGGAATGGCAGGGCCAGATAGGGATAAGTTGATGAATGCATTTGGTAGAAGCTTTGAAGTCACCCCATCCTTGGTCATCAGGAACAGACAAAGACTGATAACTGATCCTGACTTTGGTATCCCTGACTAAGCCTGAATGAGCTGTTGGATATGCCTCCAAAGCTAGCAATCTGCAGTTCATTACTGAAAAACTTGAAAACTCTGAAGTCCCAACTAATGGAAACCCACAACTACATCCCTCTAGGAAGGCAATCAATATTTGGGAGCTTCTGAAATTCAAAGATATGTCTACCTGTTGTACAGATCCTGATGGTTGATTCCCCACTGCTAACATTTCAAGGCTAGAGCAGTAGCCAATCCAAAATCAGTCTTTAAAACATTGTATGGTTAAACACACACACACACACACACACACACACACACACACACACACACATATATATATATATAAAAGAAAATTTCTCATTTAGAACATGTGTACCTTTTATCTTATTAAAACTTATTTGATAAATGTCAAATTGTATACATATGAACTTACAAAACTAGTTTGTTGCTTTTAGTTTTTATAAGCCAGTATAAAATATTTTTATTTTTATTTATTTATTTCATATTTTCATTTTTTTGCACACACACACGTATCTGTTTAAGCAGGTAGCCAGGAAAGCCTGGAAAACATGAGATTCTTTGCAGCTATAGCTTTAGGCAATTGTGACATGCTTCAAATAGGTGCCAGAATCTGAACTCTGTGCTCCTGATAGAGCAAGACTCTCCTAATAGACCATCTTTCAGCCCCAAGAACATACTGGTCAAACAATTGATAGGATTGTACTAGTTCAAAGATACTCAGAAATAGCAAACAATTGTCTCCACATTGGAGAAATCTTATGCAAAGCTGTTGGGAAATCATTTTAGGGGGAAAAAAAAAAAAGAAGACACTTCCACCAACTACTGGCTTACATGTCAGTAGTGGAGCTGGTTTTCCTTGAGGAAGCACATTTTTAATGTGGAGTTAATTTTTTTTTGCATAAATCTATACTAAAGAGAAAAATAAAAATGAGAATTAAAATTTGAGAAGGCAAATTCCATGTGTGTTTTCAACTTTAGCAACAACTACCTCAAATACTTAAAGACAAAATCTGTGTAGTAAATATCTTCCTGAACACAGACACACCTGTAATGTCTTCTCTAATTCTAGAATCCATGTTTTCAGAGTAACTTTTGCAAAAGTTAATGTCTCTGGAATGTTCACTGTGAGTCTTCAAAGAGCTCCTGTATTCATAGTAAATATGGAGATTCAGGCATATCACTTTCACGTGGGTATTTAGAATAAACTTTGTCTTCCAGAGTGCTTGTGCTCAGTGAAGTTAGCTGTCTCCTGAATTCAGGTGTTTTAAGTTTAGTTGAGTTAAAAGAACACACGTAAGGAACTGTGGGTAGGTGATGATCAAGGCACAGGTTTTAGAGCCCTACTGGATTGAAATCTTAGTCTGGTTAATTACCACCACTGTGAACCAGGGAAAAATTTTTGACCTTCCCTTAAATTAATTTCTTCAGTTATAATATGAAATAATAGCAATATTGACCTAGAATTTTGGGTATATTTAATGAGACTGTGCCTAACTATATTAAACTACTGTAAAATGTTAGATACAGCAAAATTATAATGGATTCATGTACAAGAGAATTTAAGGAATATAATCAAAAAAATTAAATGAGTTTAATACTTTTAAATTTACATTTTTTTCCCAAATTGAATTACGCGGGCCTTTGTATATAGCATGGACATCATTTTCTCTTATGCATAAACAAGTGAAAGAAAAACCAAATGCCCTTCCCAAGGTTATACAACTCATTTCTGGCACAATTAAGTAAAGAAGTCAGATTTTTATAATTAGTAATTGAATAGCATTTTCATTACCCTCAGCTGCCTCTCACATGCTCCAATATTCACATATTGATCCTCTATCAATCTAAAAGCAAGACACTATGCAAAAGAAATGGAGTTAGGAAATCAATTTTCTATTACTTCAGTTGTTAATGCTATGAAATATCATGAAATACTTAATTCTTCAGGATTTTTTTAGCATTGAAACATGACATGGGTCTACCATGACCCAAAAATTATTTTGTGATCAAAAATCCTAGATATTGAACTGTCAACTCTCCTAGATTGTGTTTTTACATATATTACTTATTAATTATGCTAAGATTAATATTCTATTATTTAATTTTTTTCTTATTCATGGTTAAATTTAATTTTAATATTATTGAACAATGACTAAAGGATATCGCCTTTAATTAAGATATAATATATGAAAAGTATTTAGTCATCTAATTAAATAATCTATACAATAAATAATGTTTATTTCAGGTTATGTTAACTAATTCATTGTAATGATTTTCTAGTTATTTTAACTCAGTCCTCTATATGACAGATTCTTGAAAAATAAAAATCTTATTAAATTTACTATTCATGGTAGAGGAGAAAATTTTCAAGATTCTATTTCATGTGGGATTAAATGGGTACCTTAAAATTTATAGAATAATGATAGTTCTGCCAATAGAGATACAGACTAAATCCACAAAGTAGTTATGTAAATAATACATCTTTAAATTTAAAAAGCCAAACTGAGACACAATCAAATTTAATAGAGAATTAAGGCATGGAGGGACATAGCTATTTGAACAAAACACTCAGTCAATTCCCTTGTGTGAACTACTTAGCTCAAATTTCTGAAGAGTTTCTCAATATCTTCACAAATATTAATGAAGGGTCAAATGAAATATGTTGTTGAGTCACATATTTAACAAAATTTCTCTTTTTAAAAATCCAGATTTAGATACTAACCAAATTCCAATCTTCTAAGAGAGAGAGAGAAAGAAAGACAGAGAGAGAGAGAGGGAGAGAGAGAATTTGTCATAAAAGATGTGTTGGGTGATTAGGGAGGAAAGAGTTGGAAGGAAAGCAAGGTCATAGATTACTATGACGAACATACACTGGGTTCATTTATGAAATTATTAAAACTTAAAAAAGTAAGAAAAATAATGTAAATTAAGTATTTAATGCCTCATAGGACATAAGATGCTTTTTAAAAGTATTTCTCTGAAAGTTTCATATATTGTGTTTTGATCATATTTACCCCTCCCCCCATGTCTTTCCAGATCCACTCCTTCTCTACACAAAAAATGTGTCATTTTGAAACTTAAAAATTATTTCTTTATTTATAGTCCATCCCTGTCAGAGTTTACCACCCCCCTCTCCCAGTCCTTTCTTCTGATTGCCCCTCTGTTCTAACCCTGCAATCCACTCCTCCTCTATTTCTGTTTAGGAAAGGGCAGGTCCCCATGAGTATCCACAAAACATGGCATATCAAGTTGCACTAAGACTAAGCACCTCCCCATGCATTAAAGCTGACTAAGGTGACCCAGTATGAGGGAATTTCAAAGGCCTGTAAAGAAGTTGGAGACAGCTCCTGATTTCACTGTTAGGAGTCCCTCAAGAAGACTAAGCTACACAACTGTAACATATATGCAGAGTGTCTAGGTCAGTCCCATGCAGGCTCCTTGAATATCAGTTCAGTCTCTGTGAGGCCAAATGAGCCCAGGTTAGTTGATTCTGTGAGCAAACTTTTTAACCTTTCAAGGCCAATCTTTGATGCCCAAATATTTTTTAATGTATGGTCTTTCAATGGTGTATGATTGAGTTTCTTTTGCCTACAGTCTTGGAGAAAACTATTTCTCCATCTCCCAGGAGCTAATAGTTGCGAATAGCTCTACAGCTCTACAGATAAGGTTATGTGTCCAAATCCTCGAAAATTATCTAAAATGATTACATAAGCCTTCATACCTATTTTAAGAGTTATAGGCAGTCTATAGCAGCTGAGGAAGGGACAGTTAGTTTTCCAGAAATGAGCTTCCGGATAGGTTGCTTATGTCCAAGTGGGAAAACATAAACCTACGTAATACAGGCAACACTCTAAAGGTTATTATGTATAGTAGAAAAGAAGGAGGTTTGAGGTGAATCACTGGGAAAGTTGAGAAATTAATATGTTGAAAAAACATTGTACTCATGTATGAAATAAAAAAACATTGTACTCATTCATGAACTTCTAAAACAAATTCTAAAAACAATCATAAATAGAAAGCAATATAAGGACTAATATGTATTCGATTTTACATGGATGTTAGCTGTTGGTTAAGTCAGTGATCAGTAGGCTTAGGTATGGAATAGGCATTAGAGAGAGGTATGTATCTCCCTAACAAGAGAAATTGAATAGATAGTTGTGAGTGGACTTTAGTGAGAGAGACTGGAATGAGATGATTAAACTGAGAGGGCATCATAAGAGATCGGAAAGGAAGGAATACGGGCAGAATGGGGAGAGACAACTAAAACTGATAGCCATTTGAGGGCTCATATTGAAACCTATAGTGGATACTTTTTAAAATATTTGCATATACTAAAGGAAACGGAATAGAATAACTAAATAATGGAGGAGAAAAATATCTCAACTAGAAATCCTTTTCTATTAAAAGCAAACCTGCATCTCCATGAACAGGTTATATCTAATTGAGCTGTTGGCCAAAGAGGACCCTTGAAAACCCCTGAATCACCCAAGCCATTGCCAAGCTTATTGGTTGTGCTCCAAAACCAGATGATAAAGCCCTGTTGCTGAAAACATCATTGAACACAGAAGAACCGAGCTGTTGCCTACCAAGAGCCTTTGCCCTTACTGACTGGTGTTCACAGTACTGAAGGTACTCTCCAGACTATCAGAGGAAAAAGGTAAATACCAACTCAGCTGCAAAGCCTTTAATCTACACTAGTGATGGGCCTGCAAGATATGCTGGTGTGATAATGACATAAGCTTTTGGAAGTAAACAACCACTGTCTGATTTCAGGTCCACTCCATGAGTTGGAACCCATGGGTAACACTGCTTGGGTGGCTGAGAGCCTGAGAGACCAGACAGGCCATGGACCTAGGAGAAAAATAAATGCTACTTTTTCCTCCTCTCTTACAATACAACCCAGAGTTTTCTCTCTCTCCACTCCTCTACTCCTCCGACTCTCTTTTCCATAGATCCACTCCTCCTCTGTCTCCCTTTAGAAAAGAGAAGGCCTCCCAAGAATATCAACTGAATGTGGCATAAAAAATTGCAATAAGACTAGGCACCACGCATCATTTCAAGGCTGTGCAAGACAACCCAGTAGGAGGAAAAGGGTCACAAGAGCAGGTGAAAGAGTCAGAAACATCCCACTCCCACTTAAAAAACACCAATCTAACAACCATAACAAATATGCAGAGGAGCTAGCACAGACACATACAGGTCCCAGGATTGCTTCTTCGGTCTCTGTGAGGCCCTCGTGATCCTTGCTTAGTTGATTCTATGAGCCGTGTTTTCCTAGTATCCTTGATCACTCAAGCTCCTACAACTTTTCCTACTCCTATTCTTCAAGATTTGCTGATCTCCAGGGTCCCTATTGAGGGTCCCTATTAGAGGTAATTTGGGCTCTTGCTCTGCAAAATGTATCACTGTGAGTCTCTGAACCTGCTCCCATCAGCTGACAAAAGAAGCATCTCTAATGACAGTTGAGTTAAGCACTAATCTATGAGTGTAGCAGAATATCATTAGCAATCTTCTTACTTTTTTTTTTCATTTTTATCCTAAGTCTCTGGGTTATCCATCCTCTGGCTCCTGATCATGCAGGCTCTGTTAGGCATGGGCTCCCTCTCATGATATCAGCCTCAAATTAAACCAGTTATTGGTTGACCACTGCTACAAGTTATGGGCCTCAATTGTCCCACCACATCTTGCAGACAGAATATATTGTAGGTCAAAGGTTTTATAGCTGGGTTGATATTTCAGTTCCACCACTGGAAGTTGCCTGATTACAGAAGATGGCAGCAGGTTCAGGCTCCATATTCTCCATTACAAGGAGTCCTGGAATTCGAAGGCAAATGGATGGAACTAGAAAAAAAAATCATTCTGGGTGAGTTAACCCAGATGCAGAAAGGAAAACATGATATGTACCCACTTGTTAGTGGATATTAGCTGTAAAATGAGTGGTGATTGTGCTACAATTCACAGATGCAAACAGAGTGAGGAATAAGGAGGGCTCTAAGAGACACCCATGGATCTCCTTGGAATGGGAAATAGAATAAAGTTTGCATGGCAATGGGAGATGGGTGAGAGTGGGAAAAGAATGAACCACCTTGGGGAGACGTAAGAAGAGAACATGGGGAAAGATGACTGAAATTGGAGGGAATATGTGGGTTGATGTGAAAACATAGTCCAGTAGAATCTCACAGGATACCACAAGAATAATCCTACTGAGGATACAATTGTTCTTATCTCAATCAATTTAATCAAACGATTTCACTTTGCAGGAAATTTTGGTATATTTAAACAAGTCATTATTAACATGTGATTTTAGAAATAAGACGAAAATCATTTTAAAAACTTGGTGAATTAAAAGACACTACCTTCCTCTCTGACTAAAGTAGCTGCTGGCCTCAGAAGGTTGGGATCAATCCTGTCAAGTCTATGTGTTACATCCACTTTAAAAAAAAAAGTACATATATATTTATCAGTACACAAAAGCCCCTCTGAGGTTTCTAGTGGTGATTGAAACAGTTCCATGTGGTCACCAGAAAATAAGCCATTCCTCCTAGCAAATGGGATAAATTCCTTGTCCTCAAGGGGCAGGAGTGACTCTTGCTGTGTTTTAGGATTCCTCTGCCTTGTCTTGTAGAGGTGAAGTGCCCCTTGATCATGTCCAGGTTTTTTGTCTTTCACTGTCTGAATCATGTTCTAGCTGCTTGACCCTGTCATGTGGGTTCAGAACTCGTTTGGGCATAAATACTAAATCTCTTTCCAGATCAGTATAATAAAAGAGTGATGTGTAATTAAAAAAATATATATACAAAATAAGATTCCAATCCAAGCAAAGTACAGAGCTTTGAATCCCAATCCAAATATTAGCATCAACAAAACATCCCCATACCTAAAACTAAGGGAACATTGCAGAAGAGGTACTTGAAAGATTGTGAGAGCCGCATGATGAGGAAATTTTCTTTAAGATTGTGTCTCCTAGAGAATATCCTAAGATAGACACATAAAATCTCACCTCCATGACTGCTCAAAAGTGAACTAAACAAAGATGAAAGCAGGCTGGTGATTTAACTGGGAGTGGAGAAGAGAATATAGGAGGGTTTGAAGGGAGTAATGGGAAGGGAGAAATGTAATCATATTATAAAATCAAAAATAAAATAAAAACTGCTGGAAACAATTTGTTAAATGTAACTCTAAATGAATAATTAAGAAATTATATATATATATATATATATATATATATATATATATATATATATTGGTTTTTTGAGAAAGGGTTTCTCTGTGTAGTTTTTCACCTTTTCTGGAACTCACTTTGTAGATCATGTTGGCCTCGAACTCACAGAGATCCACCTGCCTTTGCCTCCAGAGTGCTGGGATTAAAGGCGTGAGCCACCACCACCTGGCAAGAAATAATTTATACAAGTAAGTCCCTTTTAAATTTCAGCACTGCATTTAAAAAAATTAAAGGATACTATATTCATGTATTTTTCAAATGAATGTTCAGAACTTTCCATTATCTATAAATTTAAACTATATTTTTTATTTCTACTTGAAATAAACTTAGCATATATGTACCTAGTTTTCAGTCTAATTTTCATTTTTGTACACAATGTCTTCAAGTAGTTTCATAAAAGATATATTTCCCCAAAGATTTTCTACACTAAATCTGTTTCCATTCAATACACATTCTACAATTTTTTTTTCAGTTTTTTGAGACAGGGTTTCTCTATGTAGTTTTGGTGCCTTTCCTAGATCTTGCTCTGTAGACCAGACTGGCCTCGAACTCAGAGATCCACCTGGCTTTGCCTCCCAAGTGCTGGGATTAAGAGGTGTGCACCATCACTGCTCAGCCACATTCTGCTATTTCTAAGCCTCCACATACAGGATTGTATTTGCGATGCAAAATAAGTTACTTTCAGGGTGGTTTTGTTCAATGCAAGCTTTTTTAATTGAAGAAAAAAATAGTCATCACTCTAGCTTTCATTCTTTATATAAGCCATCCTTCCAATTGATACGTCACATACGTCTCTAAGTGCAGCGATTCTCATTAGAGGAATAATAGCATGGCCAGTCATCTATAGCAGTGCCAACACAGTAGATGAGCACCCAAGAAACAAAACAAAAGAAAACAAAAAACACACATACACTCAAAAAAAGTAAAAATAAAAAATAAAGCAATGATAGAGTGCCTTGTTTCCTTTGCAAGGGAACTGATTATTTTGTAATAATTTATACCGGTCTAAATACAATTCAAGATTAATATGGCTATTATAACAGTGCTTCTCCAGCTGGAATGTAATGAAGCCCAGTTATAAACTGAAAAATGCCCTCTATACTCCAGTGCTTTCACTGCTTTCAATTGTTTTCTTGTTGTTGTTGTTCAAAATACCTTAATATATAGAAGTAGATGGAGTATTCTCTGAAAATAGGCTACCACAACATTTAAAAAAATAATTCTTTTCAAAATATTTGGAAATATGTGAAAAGAGCAGAAGTAATCTATTTGTAATCACAAGGAGGCAAACATAAAGACTGATGACTTGTTTTACCTATATGCAGTCCATCTTCAAGGGAGTTTCTAGTTGCTGACCTCGGGAAAGTATACTTTTTAAGAGTTCTCTAACCTCACAGGAAGAGTGTCTGTAAACATTATACTTCTACTACCAGTCAGTGTGCAAATCTTATGTTGTTTAAACATATTTAGTTATCATTCACACCTCCCAATTTCACTCAAGTTAGAATACTATATTTAGTATTCTAAAAATACACACAAAAAATATATCCAAGAATTCACCAATTTCATACCTGAATCCAGAAGACTTGAAAAGCAGATCTTTGAGAAACAAGCAATCTCTGTGCATCATGTCTTTCCTATGCTTGTTCACGCTAAGGAACATATTGTGCACAAAACAAACCATGTCCATGTGTGAAGCAAGCAATTTATTCTTTGATTGTTTTCAAGGATATGCTGTGTTTATTTATGGGATAATCATACAGCAACCATTGTTTTTATAATATGGTTTTATTTTTATTAATTTTAATTAATATTAATGGCACATTAGAAATATATTTCTTTGATTATTTTTACTATTTTACCTCAGTACAAATTGCTGAAAAAGAAGCACATCTAAAATAAGACTCGGCACCTGGAGTACCCTATTATCTTTGTATACTAAGTTTGACTCCATTCTATTTAATGGGTCTTTCTAAAGGCCACCTCTTTCTTTTATGCTAGCAACATTTCTTCTATGCTATCTTCCTGGGATTTTAATCTTGTAGATTCCTGTCTTTTTTTCTGCACTGTTAATCACTTCCTGCATTAGATATACTAACATTTTAACAATGTTTCCACTGAAGTATTCTGATCAAAATCCTTCTTTGTTGTAACTAACCTTTATACACCTCCTATCACCACAGTGGGGACAGAGATTATGCTTCATTTTTCAGTCTGACCAGCAAGTGACAGTTGCACAATGGGAAGGATCTGAGCCTGCATCTCAAAATTTGAATTCCTTTAACTAGAACCCTGGAGAAGCACTCTAATATACATAGATGTTTCTCCCCATAGAAACTTGTAGAATGTTTTTTAAAGCTCAAGCCATTACCTCAACTTTCATTTGTGCATGAAACAACCTCATCAGATATTTGATCCAGAGTCTATACTGCTCTTCTGTTTCCTTTTCACAGCCAGAGCCTAGCACAAAAGCCACTTAGTGAGTATTGTTGAATAATTGAATAATCTGAAAAATAAATTAATATATAGTAGCCATATTATTTAAGCTGTGGTAAAGCAATTTTAAGTAGAAAAAGATTGTAATATGAGTTGATTGATCTGTTTATCTTCTTCCTCTGATTATGTTGAACATAAAACCTTGGATCAGTTTTTCTTAATAAACTGAAGGCTTCTCTGTGTTTGAGATATTAATATAAGTAGAAAATCAGATAATTTGAAGAAATTTTAAGTACCTCTAGCAAAACCATCTGATAGAAATGAAATGACCCAAAATGGCAAAAGAATTTTGTCAGTTTTGAAGATGCATATGTTAATCTCAATACATGAGAACAGAGATTGCACCAATGACTTATACATATAGGGGATATGAGCTTATAGAAATTGAAAGGTGAGTCAAGATTACTATTCAGGTACTTATGTTCACCAAACATTCTTTTATATTCATCCACCCATTACATCTTAAGTACTATCTGCTGCAAGAATTGGATAATTGCTGGGTGATAATCATACTGAAAATAAATGAAGAGAAATAACAGTCTGGTCTGTGTTTTATCAAAAAGCATAAAAAAAACAAACTATGACAAAAGCATCCTAAAATTATGTTGTCTCTGAACAAAGGCAATGGACCTTACAAATGGTTTCAAACATATCATGCTTTCAATAAGCATAAATAGTTGTAATTATGTGATATCAGTATGTGACTTCTTATCCTATGAACAAAGCTACTAAGGAAGGAAATGTAGGAGACACCAAACACAGACATACAATGATGAAGACAGTTATTTCTATACATGTTTCTTAGTTTAAGACCTTCTATGCTGTATTTATTTCCATATAGCCTTTGAGAGGAATTTTAGAGCAAGACCTTGTCTAATTGTTTAATTACTAAGTGGCAGTTTCCCAGTTTCCTTCAAACACCTTTATTGTTCTTTATTGCACACGTAGCTAAACATTGCTGGATTTGAGCCCCTATATTTTGCTCACCATGTATCAATGTGTCATCAACGTTCAGGGAAAATGAACCCAAACCAAATATAATATCTGTCTCTTCATTCTAGCCTCCTCCATCTACAATAATTTGAGAATTTGAGTGCTGTTGATTATCAGGAATTTCGTTCTTGTCATTTTGTTACAGTAGCACAAATGGACATTGCATTTGGTGCTTATAAGTACATAGTTTAGGTCCGTTATTTGAAGCTTGCACTGTGTAGCTTTCAAGGAGGGCAAACAGAGCAAAGTTTAAAACCAATTTCACATGGTGACTGAGCATTGCTTATCTTTTATTTCTCAGGCTAAAAATCTTTCTGTGGGACATGTTATTTTCCAGTGACTGCTCCCAACAACCTAGCTACATTTCACACTTTAGAAAACATTTCAATTAAATGAGGGAAGAATCTCTGGAAACAATGTTTTCCAAAAGTTGTTTATGCAAATACTGGTTTACATTAATGTTTGAATCTTTTATTTTACATTACCTCACATCATTTTGGCCTCCTTTCCCTCATATATAAGTATGTTTTTTTGAAGAAGAGTTTCAATAAGTTTTGCTTCTCCCACCAAATATGCTCCCAGTTTGAGAGCAGACTCTGTTCTTGTTTATATTTATTTTTTTATCAGACATTTTATCTATTCAAGAGTAGCCTGCTTCCTATCTGTTAGACTGTGAGTTTATAATAAGTTCAAGATAACATCAATTATTGCTGAAGAATCTTAGCATGTTATCATAAAATTTGGAATTTATATTTTTATAAAGACCATGTTAACAAAGTTAATATATAGCAAGAATTCAATGCTAATTAGTGCTAAACAGATATAACAAAGCAACATATCAGAGATAAGGTGGATCCCAAATCACCCTCATAAAGAAATATCCACCCTGAATGAAATGAAAATTCTATATAAATTCACCTTTAAATAACTGTTATAAAAAACTATTATGTATCATATATATCTAGATAAATAAATTAGAAAGAACAAACCAACAATCTTTCCACCATAATAATCTCTTTATAGCATTGATGGAGTTCCAGGGATTTTTAGTTTCCACTTTTTTGACTGCAGTATCAAATACTTTTATTATAATATAATAATTAAAAATGATATTAAAACAATCATGGGAAAGTTCACTGTCATTAAAATGAGAACTCATTAATTTGTGTTAATTAGTATGCTAAATATGAATTTGTCTTATGAGACTAAAAAATTATAAATGACACATTTTTACCAAGGGAATAATCATTTTAACTTTCCCATTCTTTGTTCAGCCACAGTTTACTATTTTCAGCTATTTTACTTGTTCAGCCACAGTTTGTTATGTTTTAGTGCTTATCAAAAAAAT
Source organism: Peromyscus maniculatus bairdii (assembly GCF_049852395.1). Lineage (NCBI taxonomy): Eukaryota > Metazoa > Chordata > Mammalia > Rodentia > Cricetidae > Peromyscus > Peromyscus maniculatus. The sequence continues at coordinate 91,580,197 of NC_134857.1, read as the reverse complement.
TCTCTTGTGTAATCTAAATATGATGTGGAATCATACACATATTAAAGTATTTAATTACTATAGAAAGTGAAATCACTAATTATCATATATTTGCGCACTTCAGCTCTAATTATTTTATTTATTAAATGTAAGTTTTAATTAATTAATATTTAAAATAATATTAATGTGTTCATATCTAGAGGGAATCAAATGTCCCCAAAATTATATTCTGTTATTTAAAAAAATAGAGTCAGGGTTACAGAAAATAATTAATTTAATAAAAACTGAGTTCTGATATTAAAAGTGTAAATATTTAAACGCTTGAATATATTACTGAATAGGTATAAAGTAATTGTTATACTAATTAAACATTTTTACATCAATTAACATGGTAATCTGACACACTATACCAAATAAAATATAATTTCATTATTTTAATCCTGGCCATGATATTGAACTTTTATTAATTTCTATATAAGAAATCATGGCCGCATATTGTAATATGAAGCTATAGTAATAAACACACCATGGTATTGACACACATACACTCAAAAAATAATCAATGAAATCTAATTGAAGACCCATATATAAATCCACAGAAGTGAGGATATCTGATATTTTATAAAGAAGCCAGGACTGCACATGGGATGAAAGACATGTCTTCAACAAATGGTTCTAGTCAAACCGGGTGACTGCATGTAGAAGAATCGAAATAGATCCATGCATATAGCCCTACACAAAACTCAACTCAAAATGGATCAAAACCTCAACGTAAGACCACATACACTAGAAGAAGGGTGAGGAATAGCTTTAAAATCGTTGGCACAGAAAAAAACTTACTGAATAGAACACAGTTTGCACAGGCACTATGAGCAACACTTAATAAATAGGACCTTACGAAACTGAAAATCCTCAGACAAACTGGCAGCCTACAAAATGGGAAATATTTTTACTAATAACACATCCAATAGAGGGCTAATTCCCAAAATATATAAAGAACTTAAAAAAAATAGTGGAACTATGAAACTTGAAATAAGTGGATGGACTCTTTTTTATAAATAAAACCACATGAAATTACAAAATATTTTATGTTAAGTATTGATTTTAAGGAAATATTAAAAATTAGTATTATATTGGTTAAATGATTTTTTAAATTTATACTCAAAAGATCACAACACGTGGTACCTTAATCACGGTTCTATTGCTGTAAATTGACACCATGGCCAAAACAACTCTTATGAAGGAAAGCTTGCTTACAGGTTCAGAGGTTTAGTTACATTATTATCATAGTGGGAATATAGCTGCATGTAGGCAGACACTGGAGCAATAGCTAAGACCTACATTCTGATCCATCCACAGGCCAAGAAAGAGAGAGAGACAGAGAGACAGAGACAGAGATGCTGGGGTAAATGCTGAAAGATCAGAGAGACAATGGAACAAGCCACTGCCACATCTCATTTGCCAACTCCACGAGTCCTGTTTTATAGCCTCTGCGTTGTCAGCTGAAAAAGCTCTCTAGCTGAAAGGCCTCTTGCCAAAAAGGCCTCAGCTGAAAAAGCTTTAGTTCCTGTCTCCTCATACCTTATATACCTTCCTCTGCCCAGCCATATTACTCCCTTCCTAGTGCTGGGATTAAAGGCCTGTGTGCTTCCCAAATACTGGTAACAGGCATGAGATCTCAAGTGCTGGGATTAAAGACATAATTCCCAAGTACTGGGATTAAAGGTGTGTGCCACCACTTCCTGTCTCTGTTTCTCTCTTAGAATGAATCATTCTCATGTAGTTCAGGATGGCTTTGAACTCAGAGATCCAGATGGACCTCTGCCTCCTCTGCTAGGATTAGGTGTGTGCCACCACTGCCTGGCATCTACATTTAATCTAGTGGCTTGTTCTGTTCTCTGATCTTCAGGCAAATTGTATTAGGGTACACAACATATTACCACAAGAAAGAGATTGAGAGAGACTGAGCTTGGTAAGAGCTTTTGACACCTCAAAGCCTACCCCTGTTAAATACTTCTTCAATAAGCACATACCACCTAATCCTTTTAATCCTTTCAAATAGTGGCACTCCTCAGTGACTAAGCATTTAAATATACTAACCTATGGGAGCCGTTATTAACCAAACCACCATCTTCCACACCCTGGCTTCCCTTGGCTTGAAGCCATATTATAATGCAAAATGTCCAACTTCAAAAGTTCCCATAGTTTGTCATAGTCTCAAGACTTCTTGAAAGTCTCAAGTCCACAGTTTCTTCAGAGACGCATAACAATTTCTCTGTTCTAACCTTGATAAAATCAAAATTGAAATGCACATAACATATTTCCAACATACAATAGCACAGAATATGTATTGCCATTCCAAAGAGGAGACAGGGAACATAGTCAAGAAATACTGGAACAAAGCAACACTGAAAACCAGCAGAGCAAATTCCAATCTGCATTTCTATGTATGCTGTCTTAGTTAGCGATCTGCAGATCAAGTCTTTTCTTTCAGAGTGGTTGACTGAAACATAGTTCTCTATCTAGGAAATTCTCTATACCTTATCTCCAGCTGTCCTTGGTGGGCACCCCTTGATTCTAGCATCTTGGAGTTTCCAAGGCAATCCAGCCTTCACCTTCTTAGCTTCGCCAAATAGCCTCTCTTAGTGGGCCTTTAAGCAGGGACTCTCTGGACACACACCAGGCCCCAGTGGCTTTCCATAGATGCAGAGGGACATTCCCCAACCCTTTTTTGTGCCCTTAACTCTAAAGCCTGAAGCAGGTGGATAAAGATGGGTCTGAAAGTTGACCTACTATTTCATTTACATTTGCATCAACTTGTCATTATTGATGGTTTCCCTCAGTGCTTAGAGCATTTTTAAATTCCTTTTTACAAGTTTAAAGTTTAGCTGGGTAGTGTTTTGACCTGAGGTCACCACTCCCTTTATTTCCTTTAAAATCTAACTTTTTCTTTAAATGTTTCATTTTTTAAGTATTGACTATAACTCCTCCATTGCACTTCCTAGTGCTCCTTTTCTTCTCAAACTGTACATTTTTATGTTCATTTTTACTTTCTCATCTTCCACCCTCTCATTATAGATCTGCATAAGAGTGACCACTAATAACCATACAACAAACTCAATACTAGGCTATATTGAAATCTCCTCTGTTAAAATCATTAATCCAAAATTCTTCAATTTAACCTCAAGCAGATTTTTTGGCTAAGGGAAGAAAGAAGCCACATTCTTCATCAAAATACCACAACAGCAGTCTCTAGGCCAATTAATTAATATCCTCTTCTAAAACCATATGAGCTGGGTTATCATAATCTCCATTGCTCTCAGCACTACCGTTTTTTTTCATGGTCCTACTAGGTCTCATTAAGGACCAATTAATGTGTTCAACTGCTTTCCTAATACAAATGTCCAATGACCACATTCTGCCAACAAGAGTATGATCAAGCTTGTTATATCAAGACCCTGCTTCCTAGTAGCAAATTCTTAGTCCACAGTTCTACAGCTGTGGGAAAACTCTATTACCAAGGCAACTCTTATGAAAGAAGAGAATTTCCTTAGAATTTGAGATGTTTAATTCATTATCACCATGGCATAGAGCATACTGGCATGCAGGCAGGTGCTGTGGCAGTAGCTTAGAACTACATCCTGATTTGTAGGCAGAAAGGAAGAGACTTGGTAGAGGGCCCTGTAATTGGAGATTATAGTCCATCATGACTGGACAGCTCTCCAAGCTCAGCACAAAATGGAGAACGCCTTTGCACCATCAGGGGCTCCTTGTTCTCTACCAGATCTTATTTTGAGGCTGTTTTGGAGCTTGGATCCCTGACTTAAGTGTGACCTTTGACAGAGTTCCCTGAAAATGTTCTCCCCCTGCTGCCCATATAACTAGGTGTTGTGCTCCAGCTGTATGTTAGGATCCTGCTGTCAAATGCAAATTAGGTGATGCCCTAGCTGATGTTCCCATCCTATATATTCCCCTCACTCTAGGATAAAGTTGAGCTGTCTCCTAGAAAGCTATTTCCATCGAGCTCACAGGCCATAAAAAGCCCTGCTCACCACTTCTGCATCATTTATCCTCATGGCCTGGTGGCCAATGGACTTTGGGGGAAAAAGGGGATCCCACAAGACTAGACATGGTATAAAACCTCAAAGTACAACCCCAGTGACACACTTCCTCCAGCAAGTCCATACTTCCTAATCCTTCCAATTTTGTTTTCCAAATCTTGCCACACTGTTGACTAAGCACTCACAAATATGAACCTTTGAGACTTATTCAAACCACCACATATGACAAATGTCAAATGTTTTAAACAGCTACATAAAAATACCATTTTGATATCCAATTCTAAGAAACATGGAGAGATAAATGAGATAAAATTGTAATGCTGGGTTTTTTTGCATTTTTATTAGCTGAACATATTGATTAGAAAATAATACATTTTCCCAGGGCTGCCTTTGTTTTCTTGGGCAAAGATGGTAGCACTGGCAGAGAAATTGCTGTTAAACATGTATCTATTATTCTATTCCACCTCATTTTATTCTCAATGATTTCCTGATGGGTGTAAAAATAAGTAGATTTAAGAGATTTCACAAGTACTGTAAGTATTTTTTTTTCAAGGTGATATTTTGTAATTTGAAACTGTTATTATCTTTCCTCTCTAAAAGAAATCAATCCTTTTACCATTGTGTTACTTTACATACACAAAAGTCCATATGTATTTTGGAGAGTGTTCAGAACTTAGCTATGACAAACCACATTATACCATTTAAATGGAGCATCAGTTAAGGTTGGAAAAAGCAACATTTTCATTGCACCAGATCCTCTGTATGAGAAATGTCAAAAAAAGGCTGAAATTCTATTTAAAAACAATAAAGAATTCTAATTACAAACAATAAAGAACTTTCGATTACAGGACTTGCAAAATGTGTGTCTGCAACTTCTAGTTATACTGAAATATTCACTTGCATGTTATTTTATTGTTAGTTAATAGTTGTATTGATTTATGATGAGACAATGAAACTGCATACAGTTGATATATGAAGAACTATCATTTAAAAATTCTTTGGGAAATTACATCTTTCCTTTCCAGAAAAACTACCTATCTAGCTCCATCTGTCTTCTATCTATCTATCTATCTATCTATCTATCTATCTATCTATCTATCTATCTAATCTGTCTTCATCATCTTCATCTATGTATCTATCATCTACCTATTAATATATCTATCATATATCATATATCTGTTTTATCTGTCTACTATCTGTCAATATTTATAATGTGCATCTATTTACATACTTATTAAATCAATTCTTTATTTTTCTATTCAACTCTTATAATGTGCCACTATTTTATTTAATCATTGTTATCTTAAAGATGACAATATCACACATGAGAATTTGATTATAATCATGTCTTAATAGCCTCATGGTTGGTCCCCTTCCACCAATTGTCTTCTTCTTCTTGACTAGTATTCCTACACACTTGTTTGTTTGTTTGTTTTTTCCTTTCCATTTCTTGGCATTTTATGTTGTTTTGTTTTTGTTATTTGTGTGTTTCTTGCCCCATATATCTGAATAAACACATTTTCTTTTTGTTTATTATTGCAATGGCCACGGCATATCCAAAAGATATCACTTACATTGCTACCCATACTTTGTTTACCACAATTCTTTCACCATTACAATGATTTCTGCATCTAACTTCTGTGTTGATTCTAGGGGTGACCTAGATGTTTCCTTTGGAATCAAGCATACAGCAATCACTTCTACTCTAGTATTTTATGCTTGGCTTATTTTGTTTAATTTGATAATTTACCAATTATTACATGCTTTATCCTTCTTTCAGTGAGAGTGAGTGAGGTAACCCAGACTCAGAAAGAGAAACATGGTATGTACTCTCTCATAAGTGGATACTAGATGTAAAGCAAAGATTAACCAGACTACAACTCTTACTCTTGTTATAAATTTAAAACCTTCTTTTAGTTATAACTATTATTTAAAAATATTTCTAGCATTGATTTAAAAAACATTTTAGTGGATTATTCTTTTTGAAATTTAAGTATTATTTTATTTTGTGTTCACTCAAAGATGTTGATGACATGAAGCAGAGCATTTGAACTTTATGGAATACATATTTTAATGTGTGGGAAATGAAAATTAAAAGCTGATTAATTCACAATATTAATGACATTTATACTTTCTTTTGTATCTGTTTTATGTATTTTGATCTAGTTTGCTTTTATGCTTCTTCTTTCTTTGCTATTGTTTTATTTTAAAAAAATAAGTGATCAAATCTTTTTTTATAATTTTTTATTTTAAAATAAGATTTATTTTTCCTTTTATATACCAACCTGTTCCCCCTCCCTCCTCTTCACCTGCTCCCCCCTCCACCTACCCCCATCCCACCCCCACCCCCATCCCCTCCTCATAGAGAGTAAGGCCTCTCTTGGGTAGTCAACACAGGTTGTCATACCATGTTGGGGTTTGACCTAACCCCTTCCTCCTGCATCAAGGCTGAGTAAGGCATTGTAAGTAAATGGGAGCTCAAGTGATCAAATCTTATCTGGATTCCTCTATGTGAGTCTGAAAAAAGTTTAAATTTCTTAGGATTTCATGGCTAATTGTGTAACAATAAACTTAAAACATTATAGGTGACTTTGCACAGAGAAGTGAAAACTACTCTTCTTGAATGATGACGCTTCTTGAATAGTGGACAGATGTGTGAGGAATACAAAGTGATGACTTTTAATATGGGAATATAACCCATCCATTGTTATTTTTATTGTAGGTTATTCAGATACACACAGACAGACATTGACAAAGAGCTGTAATATCTTAAGTTTTATTGTTTATCTGTAAATATCTTATTTTTTATTGTTTCATTGTTTAGTATTTTATTCTATTTTATCATGAATAGGAATATTTTAACTATTATTCTCTTTATTCTTGAAGAAACTATACCTTAGAAAGAGCCCTCCAAGTGGATCTACAGTGAAGATTTTGTTAATTATTAAATGTAAGGTAATCCCTGAATATGATTGACAAACATAATACACACAAACCAGAAAAAAGATAAATGTCACTACATTCTAACACTGATTATAATATCTATTATCATGTAATATAATTTTTGAACTTTTCTGTTAAAATATTTCTATACAGTAGCTAATGATTTATCTAATAAATATTAAAAAGAAATAGCAATAATAAGTAGCTTTTAACAAATTGACCTGAGGTTTGTCAAATTCAGTGGCTTACTTATTTGAATAATATTTTAGGAAATTTAGATATAAATTCAGAAATAAATCAATGTTTATATTCTAATTAAAAACTGAAGATATGCCGGGCGGTGGTGGCACACGCCTTTAATCCCAGCACTCGGGAAGCAGAGCCAGGTGGATCTCTGTGAGTTCGAGGCCAGCCTGGACTACCAAATGAGTTCCAGGAAAAGGCGCAAAGCTACACAGAAAAACCCTGTCTCAAAAAAAAAAAAAAAAAAAAAAAAAAAAAAAAAAAAAAAAAAACTGAAGATATCTATAACATGCTGTTCCTCAAAATCCTATTGTATGAGGCTATGCACTAATATGGTGATATCCCTAATGTAACCATTCAAGAAGGATGCCTCCCTGTGGTATAGATTAGTAAATAATTATATCTTTTGTTCTTCATAGAAGTCAGCATCTAGATACATTTTAAAGGGGGTCTGTGGTTAACTAATTCATTTATATATATATATATATATATATATATATAAATGAATATATATATATATATTTAATAATGTACTTTCCTTCATTGCAGAAGTTTGTTTTTAATGTCATTCTTGTTGAAGATAGAAAATTATCCAAGTCAGCATTGTAAATTTTGCTTAGAATTTTTATTTATGAAAGGAGATTTTTATATGTGTCAAAAAAAACTCATTAAATGTGTCAAACTCAATTTTAAGATCATATGAGAATAGGTGAAACAAAAATGTTCCTGGAGAAGAGAAAATTATCCATCTTTAATTTCTGTTCCCTCTATAAACATCTAATTTTGTCTTCAATCCTGTAGACAGTATTTCTCTGTTTTTAAATCAGCATCACCCACTTATTATGAAGTCACATATCTTCACATTAGAATTGAAGACATAAAACAGAAACAGTCACAGTTTCAAATCCTGAAGAATATAATAGTAAGGAAGTAAATTATCTTTAACTTACCATAATAAAATATCTGAGTCTGAGTAATGTATAAATAAAAGAGGCTTAGCAAGAAATAACTTTATATTAATTAATTAATTAGTTAAATAATTAATTTAGTATTCTAGAAAATAAAGGTTATCGTGATACTATAAGCCCAGTTCTTGTGAGAAACTAAAAGCCAACACTGTTCTAGAAGGCAGCATATGTAACTAGACATCATGTTTGACTACAAGATTACAAACTTTTTAGGACATGAAAAAGTAAATTTTTTTCTGACTGGTTACACTTCCTTACCAATATAATTCCCACAAGCCATGCATTTTAAGTATGACCAGAAAATATATTGAATCTCCACAGGCAAAAATTCAACAGCTAAATGAAAATCAAACTTCATGTTAGGAATGGGTGCTTCCAAAATCATGTACTGAAACTTGGTTACAGTGAAATAGTATTAAGAAGTTTGAATATTAGAAGATGATTAAGTTATAAGGGCAGAACTCACATTAAGAACAATAACCCATAAAGGGGCTTGAAGGAATGTCTTCTCTCTCATCAGCTCTTCTAACCTATAGGTACAGTGTTGTCCCTTTTTGGAAGTTGTCCTGTTCTGCTGCGTTGATACCAAAGGAGAGTCTCTCCAGAAGTCAAGTACCATTGCCTTGATATCATACTTAGCCTCTAAAACTAGGAAAGATAAGCTTCTATTGTCTATAACTTACCCAGACACATACATGGATTTACTAAAACAAATTAGAAGAATAACAGAGTGTTGCCATAGTAAATATGTGAAAATGTGCAGTATTCTTGAAACTGGTTAATTGGTAGAAACTTGGAGAGTTTAAAACATGAAATAGTTCATTTCTGTCATGTCCAGGGCAAAAAGAGCAATGTAAGTGGGGCCTCTACAGAATAGGAGAAACACAGAGAATCTTAGCTTTCTTAATAGTTATCTGAGTCCTCATAAGATGGTGTGGGACATTGGACAGCAAAAGCCTTTCCCAGAAGAGCAGATGAAACTGAAGAATCTTTGTTATAAACTTGGGTGAGGACCATTCCTGTTACAAAGTAGAAAAGAGCTCAATTTGATTATGTTTATGTACGTGCTAGGCAATTTTCTTCTTTGAACAAAATACCAGTGAGAAGCTGTGAAAGGGCAGGTGTTTACTTTCACTGCTATAATATGGGGATGCTAATCTGTCCCAGGGTTAAATATAGAGTGGAATGGCTCCAACCATGCTTGACAGAGTTTGAGTCTGCTGCTGCTGCTTTGTCTTAATTAAAAAAAATATTTATTGAGTTTTTAATACATGCATATAATACCTACATCATTTCTATTCCTTGATCTTGCCACTCTAACTTCTCCCTTGTTCTATAAACTTCCTCTCACTTTCACTACCTCTTCTTTAATTATTCATGTTAAATATATAAATATACATTCATGTAGATATATATACATATATATACACACACGTGTGTGTATATATAAAACCTACTGATTTCATTTCATGTTGCTCATGGCTATAATTAAATGTAAATATAATAAAAGGGCTGACAATTTGGGATTGAATAATCTATGAAGGTAATCACTCTTGGAGAAACCAGATTCTTCCTTTTTGAGCAGGTACTGATGGCCTGTAGCTCTTTATACAAGGCTAAAGTCTTCTGAACCACCACACTCTCCTCTATCCACTTTGGCCTGTCAACTGGTGTGGTCATTCTGCAGATCTTGTTTAGGCAGCCATGTTGCTGAGATTCCAAAAGTGTAGCTTCACTGCCATAGCTATAAGACACTGTATTGTAGGAGGTACCCTGGTCCCGCACTATTAAAATATCTCCATACCTTCTTTGGAATTTTCTCTGAGCCTTAGTGGTAGGGTTTTCTTTACAGTTCTGATCTATCATGTGAGGCTGTTCATACCACAGTAATATATTCTCTGCATTTTTAAAATTTTATAATATGAAGGTAAAAGATCAGAATTCATTTAATTCTGTGTATGAGTGTGTGTGTGTGTGTGTGTGTGTGTGTGTGTGTGTGTGTGTGTGTGAACGTGCGCGTGCGCGCATGTGTGTGGGAAATTGTGAGTCTAAAGGGAAAGACCATTTGCTAAGGCAACATCAAAATTAGTGGTACACCTGAGTCTGTCATGGAAATCTCTTACTTGTATTTGAATATTTCAGAAAACCTCAACTAGTATCTTTCTCTTATTCTCTCACAGGTGACTCCAGGTGATCTGTTTGTTTCCATAACTTAATCAATGATGTGATTACCAAGAAATCACATGATTTGCCGCAACTTATTTGGCAATTGATGATATGTCAGCATCAATATTTATGTCACTGTATCCTGGATATTGCCGAATTGAAACAATTGATTGAAAACAGACTAATTGACATGAAGCTTTAGTTTAAGAAACATCAGAGAATTCTAAAGTATCCCATTCTTGGATATGTAAGGCTTTTTAAAAAGCCTCTGTTATTAAGTATTTAGCTCTTTACCTTTATCTATGTCAATCTTTGGAAAGTAGAAGCAGGTAAGTAAAAAATTTTATTTTTAAAAAATAAACGAAAATGCTGAGATACTCATCAATATTGGTAGTGTGGCATCATGCTGATTATCAGTCCACAAAGATCTGTGTATTGTATACCAGAGCCTATTTCAACAATGTTGCATGGATATGGACTAGTCATTTCTTTTCACTAGCCACTGTGCACAATAACACCTATTAAGGCTTTCGGATAAAAACATACATTTCCTCTATTTATGAAGTCATTTCATGTCTGTGAAGAAGCTGTGACTCCACATTAATAAGCAAGCCATGTGCTCAGTGAAGTGTTTGCTGACAAAAAGAAAAAGAATGCACAATTACTTCCAAGCCAATAATGATTCTCTTAGTTCAGGCTGTACAGTGTGAAAACTGAAAGTATTCGATACATTTTAAGAATGGTAGATGTGTTCTTTATCACTAAAATAGATAAATATCTTTTTTCCAATGATAGGGAAGGATTTGCTAAAGAGGAAATTCTTTTTGAAACCCCAGGAGTGTTATCAATTTTCCACCTGAAATACTTCTCCTATTTCTTTCATTGAAATTCCATAGATCTTGGAAAGTAGAAAAAAAAAAAAGAAACAAAAAATAAAATAAAATAATGGCTTTAAACCATTGCTTCTCTGGGGTTTTATAAGAGCCCCTTCTATCTTTTTAGAAAATGAGTTTAACCTTCAGACATTCCAATAATTTATCTATATTTTATGACAAACTGCTTCAAGAAATGTTTAAGATGTATTCCTAGTACTGTGGTCAGTCACCATGGGATCACATGCTTACTGAGTACCAGTGATATAGATAGAGCTCCTCTGGGCCTTGGCTTCATAGGACAATTTAAATTTTAAAGCCATACTTAAACTAGTTATTAAGACTCTACCTTAAATTGCTTAGAAATAGCAATGCCATTATAGTTGCACATGACCATGCATTTAATGAGATTGATGATAATACTGATGTGGATAAAAAAATATTATTTTTGACACTTAAGGTTGATGTCATTCCTTCTAAATTTTACTAGTAAGTCAGGTCTCAGGAACATCTTAGTGAGATAAGTAGCTAGCTGCTTAGTGATAAATGTGTGCTAACCGTTTTTGAATCTTTTTTTTTTTTCGAAGTGGCATTTAACTTTCCAATAAAAAGTTCTATAAATTTAAAATTCAGCAAAAATACTTTATAAAAGTTTATCTCTCATTTTACCCTTTAGAGTTTTAAACAGAATTTTCTCTTGAAGGAAACAGCCCATCCCAGGTGATGACCTTAAAAGTTCTATAAGAGAGCAGACAGAAGATTTATAAGCAAACCCTGATTCCTACATGCCTCCTTAGCAAGGAAGGAATATTCATGCCATAAACACATTTGGGCCTCATCTGCAACACTACATTAAGCAGCGTATACAATTTGCACCTTTATGGACTGATATGCTTAGAATTTGTGAAGACTCATTTTTCTATTGCTTGAAAAGAAACAATACTAATAGTGTGTGCAATTAAGAGCTCTCAAGAATAATGGAAAAACTCTTGACCTGTAACCACTTTAGTACTCTGAGCTGCCTTGAAAGCGTAATGAATTCCTCTTTATTATCTTCGTAGAACATCGATGCAGCTAAATAACCTAAAAGACTTCAGGGTAACCCAGGAAGTGATGAAAGGACAGTGACTGAAGTAGTCGCCAGTGATGCAGATCTGCTTCCCCGTGAATCTCCTGGTCCCATCGCTCATGCCTATGGAGAGTCCAATAAAGTCTAAAAACAATCATTACAAATTGTCCCCTCTGTTGGGGCCTATATAAATAAACTAAAATCCGTTGTGTCCAGGATTAATAAACACAAAGGAGGAAAAGGACATGTGATTGGTAAATTTTATTACATTTAAGAAGTATAGAGTTCGTTTGTTTGGTTTTGTTTTGTGGAGACAGGGTTTCTCTGTGTAACAACCCTGGTTGTCTTGGACCTTGCTTTGTAGACCAGGCTGGGCTCAAACTCACCGAGATCCACCTGCCTCTGCCTCCTGAGTACTGGGAAGTAAGGTGTGCGCCACCATGCCTGGCTTAAGAAATAGAGAGCTAAGAAAGAAAATTAGTGGTAGAAATAATACAGAATTTCAAGAAATATGTGATCAAAGCACATTTAGAAAATGAGGAGTCAATAGAATGGGGTAAAATATTAGAGAAATCTATACATATCAATACAGAGTTCCCGAGTGATAAAAGAAATGAAAATGACTTAATAAAATGAACTTCAGGTTTTTGTATGACTTGGAAATAGTTATTGATCTCAGTTAGATATTCTGTTTCAAGAAAAATGGAATATAACCAGAGAAATACGGGGGGGGGATTAAAAAACACAATAAAAATAAACACATGTCTCAACATAGTAGGTATTATCCCTGAGTGCACAGTAGTGTAGACCCTGAGAGTGAGTACTCAGGGTGAATTTTGCCAATTTTCATTTCAGGAGAACTTCACCTGGGAATATTCTTCTTCATAGATTAAGGAAAATAATTATCCAAGAAAATATGTACGGTTGATATCTCAGCTATCACAAGAAAATAATGTATTTGTTTTATAATAATCTTCACGGTGAACCAAAGTGTATTTATGTATTGGAGAAACAATAATTGAAAAACTGTTATTCTTATTTCATTTCTGCTTTAAACTGCAGTTTACTTAAAATGATTCTTTACCTCATGAGAAATTTTAAATATTCAATATCCTGTGTGTATGTGGGCCAACATCTCACTTCACATATATTATGCAATTTAATCAGCTAATTCACACTGTAACAAAAATGCTACTATTGTGAATTTGTCTATACAAATTGCATATGTATATGCAAAAATACACAATTATATTGTAAAATAAATATGTGATGTTGAATGACATTCTTGTGCTGGCTAACATACCAATCAAGTGGAGACATAAAAGTAACCTCATGCTATATTCTGGCCTAGTTTTTGCTTATGTGCCATTTTATGAATCATCATGCTGGAGTATTTGAGCTTTATCTTAAATCTACTTTAAAAGCTAGTTGAATTTTTTGGAGAAGTCAGGTTTCTTATTCAAATCTTACTAAATAAAATTTTGGATAAATTAGAAAATAATATGTTCTATATTGTCTCAAGGCATTTTTAAGGATAACTCAAACATCAGGCATAAATAAAATGTAAATGAATTAAGGAAGTATACAATATATACCTAGTAGTCTACTCATATAGAATGAGAGAAGAAAATGAATCTGCATTGGCTATTCAAAGATATTATTGTTTTTTATTCTAGTATGTAGAATGATTTTCATGGCTCATAATATGCAATAAACACTTAAAACACAGATGCATGTTATATTTATTATATAGTCTACATATTTCTTACTATACATAGAATTTCTACAGACCAATTCATATGAGTTAACTTACAGATATTCTCGGACTTAATAATTATTTGAAAATATGTTTTTTTTTTAACTATTTCAACATTAATGCTGGGAATTCACTGGAAATAATCATGACAATTCCATCTACCAACTTAATCTCCTTTAAATAAACAGAAAATATCAAGATCAATTTGTGAATATGCCAGGCTTCATGAGACTCTTGTTGACTTTCAAAAGGCTACACTCTTAGAGAAAACTGACTTTCCCTCTCTTATAACCTGAAAATTGTCATAGCTCTATAGATACAGGCAGAATTGTATGTTCAGTTCCCATTTCTGTACTGGGATTTGTCTGATATGGGCTTAAACAGGTCATGTGCATGGTTTTGCAACCAATATGTGCTGCTCCCCGACTGCATGCAAATACATCCAAATCCTTGTAGTTATGTTGTACCTCTGGCTCTTAATCTATAGTATAAAAATCATATGCCCTAGGGAAGAATCTCCAACTATTATTCTAATAAATGAACATAGTATCAATCTTACTCCTAATGGCTTTCTTTTATACTCATTGATCAGTACATCTTTCCATCCTCACCTGAAAAATAGACCATGGTTAACAAAGGGAGCCAAATTGTCCAAAATGCAGAAAATAAGATATTATAGAATGCTCAACCCTAAGTATAACAATATTAATTTCTGTGAAATAACAGGACTACCATGGTTCCTACAAGATGAGACCACATATTTACTTTCAGAAACTTTAACACCAATGAGTTTGTTGCCAAGTAGTTGTAATCTAACCTTCAGAGTCCCTGATTCCACTGAAGTCAGGTGAGGGTCTGTCAGCATGTTCTCTGTCCAGCTGAGAAAAGAAGAATTGAAACATCCCTAATACACTGGAAATAAAGGCAATGTCCTGATTTTACCTGCTGGCAGCCAAAGACATTCAGTAGATTGGTGTTTGTCTTCTCTTGGGAAATCACAAGAAGGCTGCTGCCTTCATCAGTGCTCTTTTCCTACACCTCTCTCTTCCTGCCATGGCTCAGTGACAGGCCTCCTGAAGGATGGTAATGCAACAGGACTGCTGTGGAATTAAAGTCCAGGCTACTTCAGCAAAGCAATGTATTCAGTTAGATGTCTTGCCTGCTTCAGTAAGTGAACTGAGAAAGAAAGCCTTGATGCTACAGGAAGCCATCTCAAAATTGACAGGTCAAGAGCTTACTTTCTGTTCACATGATAATTCCTTTAAAAAATAAGCATGAAAGTATCTCAATATGCCTTTATAATATAATGTAAATGGAATATTATTAATTTTGCAAAAATATTAATTTTTCTTTAAAAAACCGAATTTACCTTGCAATAGAAATAATGCAATGTGTACTTTGGGGATTTTGTTTTCTGAGACAGGGTTTCTCTGTGTAACAATCCTAGCTGTCCAGGAACTCATTTTGTAGACCAGGCTGGCCTGGAACTCACAGAGATCTACCTCCATCTGTATCCTGAGTGCTGGGATTAAAGACTTGTGCCACTCTGCCCAGATTACCTTAGTGATTCCAACACAGAATATTATTTTGATGTGTGGCCATCATTTACTATGTGTACTTGTCATAGGAGATTAGAGGACCAACATAAAAACACACTTTCGTTAAGAGAATTTCCTTACCTGAAGGTACAGTTCTGTAAATCAGGATCCAAAATACTGGGTCTACTCTGAATTTTACATTTATTCAAACTTACACTCTTTAGACTCTTAAGAGAAAAATATGTAAAGCATACACACAGCTTCGAAAATATAATCTGCTTGGTTTTACTTGTTTCAAATCTTTGCAGAAATCATATACACTGGTCGCCAACCATTTCTGCTGCATGTATGCCCTTTCTACATTAATATGGTTAATATTTAATAGAAGGAATTTGTAAAAGTAAAACAGAGAGTTAGGTAACCCAACAGCTTCAAATACTTCTCTCAAACTTTACATTCATGTAGAACATTTGCAGTAAAATGTTAAATTTTATGCAGGTATCACCTTTTTTTTACTGGACTTTCATCAGTTTTTAGAGAATTACAAAGAGCATCCTCTCAAAATGTACAAATGAAAAAATAAATTGGAAGTATGTACATCTTCTAAAAGAAGAGACATAAAATTCCTTATCAATAATCAAGCAAAATCAGTCCCAATGAAACTATTCCTCAAGCAATGAGAATGGACTCTTCTTTTTGACATGTTAAGAGAGACAGTAGTAGTAATGAGAGAGTTTATGTGGATTAATTAGACATGAAATTTTTGAAGAAGGAAAATAAGTGAAATGAAAATAATTTGTTTTCCCAAGTCTTGTGATATAGAGAAGGAGTTGAGCAAGTGGAGAGCAAAGGCTAGAGGCACCAGGGAATATGGGATATGTTTCATTAGTGGGGAGTTATGGGTGAATGGATTGCCATTCTGAGTAGTTCCAGTCTGTTTCCTTAGAGAAATACATTGTGACATAGTTTATAAACTTTGATCATTTCATTTCACCTGTTCAGATAATATCCCCATCTTAATATAGATAATACTAGATTTGGGGCAATATTTTGACACTGACAGAAATCCATATTTACTTCCATATCCTCAAATATTTTCATTCATAAATCAAAGCAAAACTATGGGCTGAGATAATCAATTGAGATATATGACCCAAATTTTAAGTTCTCCATCAGATAACAGAAAGACTTCACAGGAGATAACTTTGTTTTCTGTTAGAGCCACTATTTATAACTTTACTCAACTTAAATAATTAATTTTCAAATTTGGGTCAAAATCATGTAATATAATGATGGCATGGAAAATGGTAAAATAAAATAAATTCTGGAAATTTTATTGCAATGGAGAAAGCCAAAGGGAAATATGTGTGAATGTATATACATATATGTCATGTAAGATTTTGCAAAAGTATTAACTATTCATTTATTCATAATATTTATGTGCTGAAAAAGCAGTTCAGTTGGTAGAGATTCAGGATTCTGTCTCTGTAAGCAAGTTAGGTTTAGTGTCTCATACCTTTAATAGTAGAGCTAGATAGTTGGAAGCAGGAATGTAAAAGCTACAGGTTATTCTTGCCTATACCTCAAGTTTGAAACAATTTGGGCTCTGTGAGACCCTTTCTGCAAATAAATAAATAGATAGACAAATAGATACATGAATAATTAAATGTTAATATTTTATTTTATAAGTTTGATAAATTATATAAAATAACAGATACTAAAACCAATATATTGTATCATTTTTTCAAAATCTTCCAATTTAGAGAGATATGCTAAAATTATAGCCTAAATTTTAACTATGAAGTAAGATAACTTTCAAGTTATTTATTTTAATGAAAAACTAATTGTACCTTAAAGAGTATGTTCTTGGTCTGTGGTATTATAAAACTGATATGCTCCTGATTTTTATTTCATTACATAGAATATGGAAAATATTTGTCTTTAAATTAAACACACATACCAACAACAATAACAATAAAACAATGCAGATGATGTCATGGATATAACTGTTAAATGTGTCAGTATTAAGAAGCACCTGTTCTTGGTACTCAGAGGAATCCCAGGAGACAGACACTATGAGATTGTATTATACAAAAGTTCACTGGATTGTGTGTAGCCCAGAAAGTTTGTGTAGTGCTTAATCAAATTCAGGATTCTTCATGAAATAAAAGAATTTACTATCAATTATTCAATAACAAAACCAAAATATTGTCAGCATAATTGATGTTTACACACGGATACCACACTGCCCATTCATGAGAAAATGTGAAGGACTACTGGAAATGTGTGGCTCTGTGTCCTATTTTAGCAGTTTAGAAGAGTAGAGAAAGGACTGGGGGAGTTGAAACTACATATACTTATTTGCTTAAGGTCCATTAAATCTGCAGATATGGAGTATGCAGATACAAATAAAGGAAGCTGAATGCTGATTTATCAAGACATTAGACACAGATGAAAGGCCTAAGGAGAATACAATAAAAGGACGAAAAGGGAACTGATAAGGCAGGTGAGATCTCTAAATATAGGTGAATGATACAAAAGAGAAGTAAAATCTCTAGTGAAGTGTCCATCATAACTACCAGTAGAATTCCACATGGAAAATATGCCTGAGCCAGTAAAAATGGTCATCATGTTAAGTCACTTGCCAGGAAGCCTACTAAACTGAATTTGATCTCATGGCCTACAGGCTGAAGGAGAAAACCAATTCCCTAACCAAGTGGCCCTTTGACCTCCACAAAAGTGACTTAGCATGTGTCCTTCCAAAATAAAAATACAGTAAAAATGTTTTAAAGTGTTCAATAATAGTACTGCACTTGTATTAGCTAAAACACATAGAATACAAATATGTCTCCTTACTAGAATAAACTGTCACTTGATATTAGCCATTCTGATAGGTTTAAGATTAAATCTCAAAGTAGTTTGGAATTGTATTTCCATGGTGACTAGTGATGTTGGACATTTCTTTAGGTGTTTCTCAGTTTCTTGAGTTTCCTCTTTTAGAAATTCTCTTTTCAGGTCTTCTTACTGGATTGTTTCCTTGTTATGTTTTTTGAGTTCTTTATAAATTTTGAAAATTCACCCTCCCTCAGATGTGTAGTTGGTTTAAACCTCTTCCCACTCTGTAGGTTTCTGCTTTGATGACAGTGTCTTTTGGCATTCAGAAGCCTCTCAGTTTCATGAGGTTCCATTTACTAATAGATGGTCTTAGTGCCTGTGCTAAACAC
Source organism: Peromyscus maniculatus bairdii (assembly GCF_049852395.1). NCBI lineage: Eukaryota > Metazoa > Chordata > Mammalia > Rodentia > Cricetidae > Peromyscus > Peromyscus maniculatus. Next base: position 91,561,378 of record NC_134857.1, on the reverse strand, counting down.
ATTCTGTTCAGAAAGTCTTCTCCTGTGCAAAGGAGTACAATAATTTTTCAAACTTTCTCTTCTAGTAAGTTCATTGTCTCTAGTTTTCCTAGATGTGAAATAAGGGGAATACTTATCCATTACTGGTGGGTGTACAAACTTATAGTGCCTCTATGGAAATCAGTTTGGCAGTTCCTTAGAAAAATGAATCAATATACCTCAAGATCCACCTATTCCACTATTGGAATTTACCTAAAGATACTTCATCCTAATACAGAGATATGTGTTGCTCTGTGTATAATATCCAGAATCTGATAATAGCCTAGATAACCCTTAACTAAAGAATGGATAAAGAAAATATGGTACATTTATACAATGAAGTATTATTCAGCTTTTTAAAAGTGGAATTGTGAAATTGTAAGTACATGGATGGAATCAGAAAAAAATCATCCTGAGTGAGATAACTCAAATAAAGACAAATATGGTATATATTCATGTGTGTGTGTGCGTGCTTACACATGAGTGCACATGTGTGTGTGTGATAACCAAGCTATAATCCATAGAAACACAAAGGTAAGGTATAGAGTAATGGATTAGGGGAAGGTAGTAATATCTCTCTAGACAAGGGAGATACAGTAAGTATTTTTGGATGAATATGGAGCTTTTAATGGGAGGATAATTTGAGGAGGTAAGGGAGACAAGAGAGAAAGAAAGGAGGGAATATGAGGACACACAGTTTAAATTAAGGACAATTTGAGTGGTAGTGTGGAAACCTAATGTAGAAGATGCTTCCTAAACAAATCCCCAGTTGATCTAGTCACCAAATGAAGCTGCTAGTACTGAGACTACATCTTGTTCAAGTTATTGGTCAACAAGGTTACATCTTGTTCAGTTATTGGTCAAAAACAGCAAAAATTATAACCTATTGTAACATTTTTGTTTATGGCATCAGGAATCAGATAGAGAATCTTGTCAGTGCTAGACAAGTACAGAACCACTTGTGGGGATTACACTAACATAACTAAGAAGTCATCTTTGTGTAATGACTTTCAGTGGTTTTTATGCATTTGAATGGCCATGTCCACTTGACTTCAGCTATTGTCTCAGAAATTCAGAAAGAATATAGTCATGTTTATGGCTTAAAAGCCAGAATTGCTTGAACTTTTCAAAAATGTATTCTTCTCTGGAAGGTGTTGGCAGTAAGAGGCTTTATTGCAGAACATATCTTACTGAGTTTATTGTCATTGGTGGTTTTTTTAATTGCTCTTGAAACTGTGTAAAAATTCTTATGATTTTCAACATAAGTCAAGATTATTTTTAGAGATTTTGTTCTTCATGTGTTGTCCAAATGTTCAGGACTCCTGTGGAAGTATACCAATCAAGACTTTTTACATTGACATGATTTAAACATCATCTGAAAAGCTAATGGTGTTCTTTGTTTTTCTTAAAATACATGTATCACTTCCATAAATAATCATTAAAAATTCTAAATTTTAATAAGTAAAAATTATACATTTTCATGTTTTTACAAAGAATGATGACTTTTATTAAATAATCAAAACTCTGAACAATAAGCACAGCCATATCTAGATGGAATGGCAAAAATCATAAAGCCAGCACAGCTGCTTGACAAAGATTCAGCAAAGCTGACCTACATGATGGCTGCCATTCTAATTTGGTTTTATCTCCACCTATTTCACACTTGGGGCACTTTTAATATTTGTACAATTTGAGGATATTTGATTGATAGAAAATTTCTTATGAATCATTTATGCCTTCTCCCAGGAATGCTGCTTCTAAGCTTCCCCAGGACAGTACTGAACATACCATGCCCCTGCTTTTAGGGAGATATCCTTATCTACTTGAAGGTCTTCCTTACACCTTGGAGGTTGTGACACATAAAGATATGGTGATATTGTGTCCCCAAATATATTGTGCACCCTAATAAACTAATCTGGGATCAGAGAACTGAACAGCCATTAGATAGATATAAAGGCAAGAAAATGGTGGCACACATTAATCCTAGCATTCTAGAGGCAGACAGAGACCCATCTGGATCTCAGTGAGTTCAAAGCCACACTGGAAACAGCTAGGCATGGTGACACATGCCTTTAATCCCAGGAAGTGACAGCAGGAAGCTGAAAGGTATATAAGACATGAGGACCAGAAACTAGAGTCCTTTTAAGCTTTTAGGCTTTTAGCAATAGTACAGCTGAGATCCATTTGGATGAAGACTCAGAAGCTTTCAGTCTGAGGAAACAAGATCAGATGAGAAGTTGGCAAGGTGATGTTAGATGTGGCTTGTTCTATTTCTTCAATCTTTCAGTGTTCACCCCGATACCTGGCTCTGGGTTTATTTGTTTGTTTTAATAAGAACTTTTAAGATTCCTGTTACATAAAGAAGCCAGAGGTCTCTTCATGAGGCTATGAGACATTCTTGAAACATCTGTCTCCATACTTACATGGGAATAAGATATTCAAAACAAAGTAAACTTTAAAAGGTCAACAAGATTTCGTGGACTAGAGGAGTTGGCCACAGTTCAGATTGCATGCCTTTGCCCACTGTATACTCAGACAATTAAGTGGCATATACCTCTGCCCTGCAAAGAGACATATTGTTGAGCAAAGTATGGAGTGGAAAGATGACAAAATAATGAGATGTCAGAACCTCTCTCTCTTAGAAAAGTTAGCTAATGCAGCCATTATAATGTCACAGGATCAAGGAACAACTAAATGGCAGGATTAGACATATAGACAAATTCTATAAAGATATAAATGTAAACATTGATTGTATTATGCCAGAATTTGAATAATAAACTTCAGTAGCTTTAGCCTGAGAATTTTTTCTGGGCACTATGACCACAAAGAGTTAATAATACACTGCTTGGGACATGGCAAAATGCCCAGGGTGGCTTGAAGATTTTGTTTTGGTCTAGTGTCCTTGAAGCAATCAAAGCTACCAGCCTGAGAACAGGCTGTCACATGCCTCTAGATTCTCAAAAATTGGATTATGGGGTTAATGAGTAAGAAATGATAACTCTGTTTATTAACGTTGTCAAAACTTGAGGGAAAACAATTGGAAATGATAACATACAAAAATCTGTCAATGTAATACACCATATAAACTAACTGAAAGAAAAAACATATGCTTATCTCATTAGATGCTGAAAAAGCCTTTGAAAAATCCAAAAACTCTTCATGAAAAAGGTCCTAGAGATATCAGGAATACACAGAACATGCCTAAACATAATAAAGGCAATTTACAGCAAGCCAACAGCCGACTTCAAATTAAATGGAGAGAAACTCAAAGTGATTCCACTAAAATCAGGAACAAGACAAGGCTGTCCACTCTCCACCTACTTATTCAATATAGTACTAGAAGTTCTAGCTACAGCAATAAGACAACAATAGGAGATCAAAGGTATAAAAATTAGAAAAGAAGTCAAACTTTCAGTATTTGCAGATGATATATATGATAGTGTACATAAGTGACCCCAAAAATTTTACCAGGGAACTACTATAGCTGATAAACTTTTTCAGCAATGTGGAGGGATAGAAGATTAACTCAAAAAAGTCAGTAGCCCTCCTATATACAAATGATAAAAGGGCTGACAAAGAAATCAGAGAAACATCACACTTTACAATAGCCCACAAATATTATAAAAATACCTTGGGGTAACTCTAACTAAGCAAGTGAAGGACCTGTATAATAAGAACTTTAAGTCTCTGAAGAAAGAAATTGAAGAAGTTATCAGAAAATGGAAAGATCTCCCATGCTCATGGATAGGTAGGATTAACATAGTAAAAGTGGCAATCTTGGCCGGGCAGTGGTGGCACACGCCTTTAATCCCAGCACTCAGGAGGCAGAGGCAGGTGGATCTTTGTGAGTTCGAGGCCATCCTGGTCTACAAAGTGAGATCCAGGAAAGGCGCAAAGCTACACAGAGAAACCCTGTCTCGAAAAACCAAAAAAAAAGTGGCAATCTTACCAAAAGCAATGTACAGATTCAGTGCAATCCCCATCAAAATTTCAACACAATTCTTCACAGACTTGGAAAGAACAATATTCAACTTGATATGGAAAAACAAAAAAACCTAAGATAGCTAAAAGATTCCGATGCAATAAAGTAACCTCTGGAGGCATCACAATCCATGACTTCTAGCTCTACTATAGAGTTTTAGTAATAAAAACAGCTTGGTACTGGCATAAAAACCGACATATGGACCAATGGAATCAAATTGAAGACCCTGACATTAATCGGCACACGTATGAACACCTGATTTTTGACAAAGAAGCCAAAACTGTACAATGGAAAAAAAGAAAGCATCTTCAACAAATGGTGCCGACATAACTGGATGTCAACATGTAGAAGACTGAAAATGAGGTTGAGGCAGGAGAAAGGGCTTGGACTTGCCTCTACTGGATGTGCCTCCCCATTGGAGGCCCTTGCCTTCTTGTGTGGGACAGTGGGGGTGGGATGGGAGGGGGAAGCTGGGGGCTAGGAAGAGGGAAGAGGGGGATCTTTGGTGTGTAAAATGAGTGAAAAAAATTTCTTAATAAAAAATAATAATTCAGGGAAAATGGTTTTGTTTTGCTTTGCATTCTATTTGAAATATTTTTATAAATTTGAGATTATTTTCTTTCCAAAAGTTTAAAATATATAATCCAATTCCATATGTTGCATATACAAAGTCTTACTACTGACAAGTGTTTTTATCATTTTCTTTATTAAAGTTGAATTAAATTAAAAAAGAAGATTGCAAATAGACCCATATATGTCACCATGCACAAAACTCAAGTCCAAGTGCATCAAAGACCTCAACCTAAATGCAGGTACACTGAATCTGATAGAAGAGAAAGTAGGAAGTAGTCTTGAATGTACTGGCACAGGAGATTATTTCCTAAGTATAATACCAGTATCACAGACACTGAGAGCAACAATTAATAAATGGGACCTCTTAAAACTGAGAAGCTTTTTAGGGCAAAGGACAAGGTCAATAAGACAAAACAACAGCCTATAGAATGGGAAAAGATCTTTACCAACCCCACATCTGACAGAGGGCTGATCTCCAAAATAGATAAAGAACTCAAGAAACTAGATATCAAAATACCCAACAATCCAATTAAAAATGGGCTACAGAGTTAAACAGAGAATTCACAATAGAAGAAGCTCAAATAGCTGAAAGACATTTAAGAAATTGCTCAGCATCTTTAGTCATCAGGGAAATGCAAATCAAAATGACTCTGAGATACCATCTTACACCTGTCAGATGGCTAAATTCAAAACCACTGAAGACAACTTACGTTGGAGAGGATGTGGAGCAAGGGGAACACTCCTCCACTGCTGGTGGGAATGCAAACTTGTATAGCCACTTTGGAAATCAATGTGGCACTTTCTTAGAAAATTGGGAATCAACCTCTCTCAAGACCCAGCTATACCACTCTTGGGCATATACCTAAGGAATGCTCAATCATACCACAAGGGCACTTGCTCAGCTATGTTCATATCAGCATTGTTTGTAATAACCAGAACCTGGAAACAACCTAGATGCCCTTCAACTGAAGAATGGATAAAGAAAATATGATATATATATATATATATATATATATATATATATATATATATATACACACACACAATGGAGTATTACTCAGCAGAGAAAAAGAATAACATCAAGAAATTTGCAGGCAAATGGACAGAACTAGAAAATACCATCCTGAGTGAGGTAACCCAGACTCAGAATAACAAACATTATATATACCCACTCATACTGTATATAAAGCAAATGATAACCAGACTGCAACCCACAGCTTCAGAGAGGCTAACTAGCAGGGAGGACCCCAGGAAGGATGTATGGATCATGCAGCAAAGGAGAAATATATGAGATCTACATGAGCAAACTGGGGGTGAGGTGGGGTAATGGAGGGCCAGGGATGGGGCATAAGAACATAGGGAAACAGGAGGTTCGAGCTGAAACAGGGATGGAGTGGGAGAGCAATGAAAGAGATACCATGATAAATGAAGTTATCATGGGGATAGGGACAAACAGAGTACTAGGGAAGTTCCCAGGAATCCAAAAGGATGAATTAGACTACTGCTAATAGTTGGGAGGGTGCCTGAACTGGCCTACTCTGGTGATCAGATGGCTGAATACCCTATCTGTCATTATAGAGCCCTCCTCCAATGTCTTATGGAAGCAGATGCAGAGATCCACAGCTGGTGCCAGGCAGAACTCAAGGAGTCCCATTGATGAGAGAGGAGGGATTCTATGAACAAGAGTAATCGAGATTATGATGGGAAAAAATACAGAGAAAGCCAGCCAAAGTAGTGGAAACACATGAACTGTGGACCAATAGATGAGAAGCCCCCATGGCAGCAGACTTGGCCCTCTGGATAGGTGAGACAGTTGTTTAGCTTGAACTGTTTAGGGGGCCCCCAGGCAGTGGGTTTGAGACCCATCCCTGGTGCATGAGCAGGCTTTTTTGAGCCTAGTGCCTATAGTGGGACACTTTAAGCAGCCTTGGTGCAGGGAGAAGAGGACTGGACCTCCCTCAACAGAATATACCAGGCTCTGCTGACTTCCGATGAGAGACCTTGCCTTGGAGGAGATGGGAATGGGGGGTGGGGTGGGTTGGGGGGCTGGCTGGGGGGATGGAGGAGGGAGGGCAAGGGAATCTGTAGTTGTTATGTAAAATGAATAGGAAATCTCTTAATAATAAAAAAATGCAAAAAAAAAAAAGAGAGAGAGAAAAAAGAGCAAAAGGAAGTGAAACATATGTCCCAAACCAAAAATGATATGATCTGTATTTTGGAACAACATATATGTATCCCTGCTTGCTAAATTCTGTGTAAATAAAGAAGCACTCTGGCTACTAGTCAGTCAGGCTGCAAGATTCTCCCAATCACCATGGCCAGGCTCACTTCCTTCCCCTGCCGACTCTTTATATCGTATGCTGGGACCTGTCCTACTGACAATGACTCCCTTAGGCTTCCTCATTGTCCATCTTTCCTAAAATGAAACTAAGTATCTATCCCATGTCTATTCCTCCCTTGCCACTCTTGCATCCATGCATCTTCAGACTCTGCCCTTATCTGGAGCTGAACTTTGACAGACAATGCCGGTGAGATTTATGAAAAAGAGTACAAATTAGGATCTCCTACAAAATTGAACAGCAAAGAATCATGTAAAAACTGTGAAATTAATGCATTATTTTTATTCAAAGTATTGTTTGTATTTATTGGAAGATCAAGAATAGGATTTATATAAAGCACTGTGATGATCCACATTAGTTTTATTTGCTAGCCTGATTCACCCTTACCAGTAATTTTTTTTGGAACTGTGTGTCTGATTTTTGCCATTATTTCAAAATTTGTATACATCATTTAAGAAATTATTTAATCTCAACTCACAGGATTTAGGTAACATTTGGCAGGAAAATTCAGCTGGCTGTCTAAAGAATGTGTTTCTGAACCTGAGTTACCACATTATAAAGTTTAATGGGATCAGTCTTGAGACAATGTCTGTTAAACGACATTGAGGGAAGTCAAAAATAGCAGAGGAAATAATGACTTTCTCAAGTATGTAAACCAGTATGTGTCTCCGCTCATCATCCTTTCTAAGAAGGAGGCTCACTCCTATTACTAATAGCTTCAATTTCAGGTAACTTAAAATGTTTTACCAATAGAAAACAGTTCTGGAAGGCTGGTGTCTGTATTCCTGTTATTTAATACATGTTCTTGCCTTAATCTTGTAAGGCCATTTTCCCATTTCCTGGTACTGCCATTGAGGAATGAAAGTCATGAATTCACCTTAAATTCATGAACTTTGTAAATTATCCTTTGACCAATGAGAGCAATTTTCACTTGAGTTTGCCAGTGACCATTTTATTAATTAAAAAAGGAGCATTATATTTGGTCACTTTGGGCTTTATGCTTGATGGTGTTATCCTTTCAACTCACAGCTGAGGAACACAACTGAGAACTTTCACAACTAGAGTGGAAATATAGACAATGTCCTAATAACAATGGGCACTCTGAAGCATGCTAGTGTAAATTTAAAATAATATAATATTACAATTAAATAAAAATGATGCATAGCAATTAAAATGAAAAGTACACGGTATCTTCTTTTGATTTTCATTCTTAAATAAATTTAAGTACTTTAATTATAGGTTCCATAACAAAAATAATTTATTTTATTTTTGATTTTGGTATACTGACATACCAAAATAAGTAAAAATAATAAAATTTCTTTTTTCTCTTTTATTGAAAATAGTTTTTTTTCTCACATAATATACCATGATCATGGTATTACCTCTCTCTACTCTATTCCTCCCAGTTCCTTACCACCTCCCCTCACATCAGGATCCACCATTTTCTGAGTTTCTATCTCTTATTAGAAAATAAACAAGCTTCTAGGGAATAGCAATAAAAGAAAAGAAAACAATACATAATAAGACAAAATAAAAGCTAATACATTGGAAAATGAAAAACAAACCAAAATAAAGAAAAGACCCCAAGAAATAGATAAAGATGCAGAGACCAACTTATTTGCACCAGCAGGAAACCAATAAAACAAAAACTGGTAGCAGTAATATATATGGAAAGGATTTATAGGGTTAAAATTCAGGAGAAGAAAAAATTTTTAAAAATGTGTAGATAAATTTAAAAATATTTGATAAAAAAAAATTTTAAGGAGGTGTGGACCCTTGACACAACATTATGACACAAGGAACCTCCAAAGACTCCTTTAAATTCATTTTCTGTTATCCATCTCCTGCTGGGCATGTAGCCTACACTTGAGTAGTTTTTGTTTTTGTCCCCCCGCCCCCCTGTGAGGCTCCCTTGGAGGAAACCACATTTTAATTTGCAAGTGCTTATCAAATAAGATTGCTTCTGGGTTAGGGGTATTATCATGTATCCATCCTTTCAGCTCCAGGATGGCCTCTGGTGCAAATCCATGCAAGCCCTGTTCATGCTGTCTCAGTCACTGTGAGTTCATATAGTCATCCACCATCCTGTTGCTATAGAGAAGTTGCTATAGAGAAACTTATTTCCTTGGTGTTCCTCATCTCCTCTGGCTTTTACAATCTTTAGGCCCTATCTGCAGGCTTTCCTGAGCTCTGAGATCAGGGATGTAATGGAGACATCCCATTTAGGGCTAAGTGTTTGATGATCTCTAATTTTTGAGTATTTGTCAGCTGAGGGTCTTGGGATTTATTCACATCTGCTACAAAAAGAAGTTTCTTTGATGATAGCTGAGTAAGACACTTAACTATGAGGAACTATGAGTATCAGTGGTTGTCCCTAGGAGTCATTTTGTTTGTTGTAAAAATTGTTGCCCTAGGGTAACCTAGGGCACTGAGCAGTCTAGTCTGAGTTTCTTGGTCACCCAAGGTCTTTTTGGATTGGGTATGGGCATGGGTACCTTCTTGTGGATTGGGTCTTATGTTAAATCAGATATTGGTTGGTTACTCCCATAAGTTTTGTGCCTTACATCATTGCCCTAGCATATCTTCCAGGTAACCATATCATTGGCATCAAAGGTTTTGTGGTTGCCTTGGTGTTGCCATTTTCCTTTTGGTAGGCTACAGAGAACTTGTATCAAAGACCCTAAAACATAGGTTAAAGGCTGTATCTCAGCACCAGCTTGAGTTCTCCACATTCAATGATTTGTGTAGGTGTTGTCTTCTGCAATGGAGCCTTGCTATCTGTTTGTGGGGAGCAACTAATAGTCTTGGCAACAGCCTGGGTTTTAGAGTTCCAATGGGTTTCCTCTGGCCAACAGCTCCATTAGATATAACCCAACCCTGGTACAGAAAGCTTCATTTGGTGAAAGGAGATGTCCAGCTTGGGCTCCTCCCACCCATTTTTATCAATTTTATTTAGATTGACTTCATTCAGTTACATCAGGAGTTTATTGATTTATTTGATGTGGTTGCATTAGAAGTTTATTGATTTCAAAAAGGGCTTAGTGCAGCTAAGGCTGCTGTAGTCATCTTAGACCCATTTGAAAAGGTCATTCCATTGTTATCATCCTCTACTCCTTTACTAGGAAGTATAGCAGCTATAACGAGCAAGAGTAATGCTATAATTATTCCAGCTACTTACAAGCTCTTGGTGGAAAGCTGATTCAGAGCTGTGTAGAATTAAGCTCTGTACCCTCACTTGAGACCTTTATAATATAAAGGATGGGGAACTGTGGTGGCCCACAGATGGTACCTAGTGAGACTTTACTCAGGGTCAGAGAATCTGAGCTTGCTTTACCCAGCAGACCTGCAAAAGGAGATGATTTGGCATATGCATGTTTACCAGGTGTTTGGAAGGGTTTATGCTTGGATGTACAGTGTGTTTTGATCTTGCTTCTCCCCTTGGCATATTATAAAAAGCTCTTTTGAATAAAGCTCTGGGTGCAGCTGGGTATTGATCCAAGGCCCTCCCAAAGCTGTCCGGTGTCTCTGTCTTTTTTATTGTCTCTTTCTATCTTTCTGTCTAATATTTCCTCATTCCTCTCTCCTCTACCCAAGAACCCTTTCGTAGGTGGGAGCAGGTCGGAGCTGGACTCTCATAGACTCTCACATGGATCAAATTTTCTTTAGCCTTTATTTTGAGAGAAAAATAGGTTGTTTCCAGTCTCAGACTATTACGAATAGAGCAGAAATGAATATGGTTGAGCAAATGTCTCTGTGGTAGGGTGAAGAATCCTTTGGGTATATATTTAATAGCTGAATTTTGAGGTAGATTGATTCTGATCATCACAAAGAACTGCCACACTGATATGCATAATGGCTGTATGAGTTTGTGTTCCTACCAGCAACTGATGAGTGTTCTCCTTATTCCAAAGTTTTACAAGCATGAGCTGTCAAATGTTTTCTTGAACTTAGCCATTCTGATGAGTATAAAATAATCTCAATGTAATTTTGATTTACATTTCCCTGGTGACTACAGATATTGGAAATATTTTTGAATTTTTTTTTTTTCATTTGAGTTTCCTCTATTGAGAATTCTCTGTTTGAATCTATATCCTCCTGTGGAACAATCTTTTTGTACACTATGAATATGTATTATTCTCATTTGCTTATAAAAAGCTGACAGGTCAGTAGCTGAGCAGGAAGTTAGGCAGGAAAGCCAAACTGAGAATGCTGGGAAGGAGGGTGGAGTCAGGAGTCACCAGCTAGAAACAGAGGAAGCAAGATGAAAGAATGTTGTACTGAAAAGAAAAGGTACCAAGCCATGTGTCTAAATCAAGATAAAAATTATGGGTTAATTTAAGTGTAAGAACTAGTAAGTAATAAGCATGAAATACCAGATGAGAATTGATAAGTAATATTATGCCTCTGAGTCAATTATTTGAGAAGCAGCTAATGGGTATCTTGGGAGTTGTTGATGGGACCGAAACTTCCAATTACAATATCTGATTTTTAAATTAGTTTATTTATTTTCTTGATATCTAGTTTTTTTTTTTTTAGTTGCACATATATATGCGCGTGTGCAGGCACGTGCATGCACATGCACGCACACACACACACACACACACACACACACACACGTCAGTTAATTTTGCATCCATGTATTTAGTTAAAAGTGTTTATCAGTTGTTGGAGTTTCCTGATAGAATTTTCCAGGTTGCTTATGTATACTATCGTATCATCTGCAAATATAGAATTTTGGATTTTTTTTCCAATTTATATTTCCTTGATCTTCATCAGTTGTGTTATTGCTCTAGCAAGCACTCAACTGAATATGTATGGAGGGAGCTGACAAGCTTTGCTTGCTCCTGATTTGGGTGGAATTGCTTTGAGTGTCTCTAAATTTAAGTTTGTATTGTCTGTAGGCTTGCTATAAATAGCTTTTATTATGTTGAGGGGTATATGCTTTCGAGGGGTATATGCTTTCAGAGATCCCTAATTTCTCCAGGACTTTTATCATAATGGAGTGTTAGATTTTTATCAAATACCTTTTCTACATCTAATGAGGTGATCATGTGGTTTTTGTTTTTCAGTCTGTTGATACGCTGGATTACATTTATCAAATTACATATGTTGAACTATCCCTACATGTCTGGGATGAGGCCTACTTGATAATTTTCTCTATCTATTATGAAAGAAGGTGTTGCTGATTTTAGTAGTCTGGGCTGGCATCTGTGGTCATTTAGAGTCTGTCAAACATCTTTCCAGTTCTTCTGGCTTTTAAAGTATCAATTGAAAAATTAGGATTTATTCTAATAGTTCTGTGTCCGTATGTTACTTGGTCTTCTACTCTTACTGTTTTTAATATCTTTCTTTGTTCTGTACATTTAGTGTTCTGATTCTTTTGCACAGAGGGGAACGTCTTTTATTTTTCAATGTGTTTGGTGTTTTGTATGCTTCTTGGAACTTGATAGACCTTATCTTCTTTGGGTTAGCAAGTTTCTTCTACTACTTTGTTGAAAATATTTTCTATGCCTTTGACATGGGTTTCTGACTCTATTCCTATTATTCCTCAATTTCTTTCATTTCATAGAATCCCATATTTCGTGGATGTTTTGTGCTCTGATCTTGGAAGGTGCCACAGAAGACATACTACTGTCAATGAAAAAAATATTATTCTAGCCTGGAAATGTTTTTTTGTTATTTCTGGTTAACTTAAGCTTATATGACATTTTAGAGTTTTTCTATTTGCTCCAAATACTAATTTAATCTATAAAACATTGTTAATCAAAGTCTGAACTTTTTATAACATTTCATTACTTTATCTTGTGGTAATTACCAAATGTCTAACATAAGTCATTTTCTAAGAATATTTTATTACTATGTTGAAATTTTTTTAATTTGTCACTAATTGCTCTGTAAAGTTTACTACTTTACTTAAGCTTTAAATTTCCACCTGTGTTATGAAAATGAAAACATTGTCTGCAACATTCTAAATATGTTTCAGACACCTATATATACTTTTCATCCCAGAAAATATTAATAAATATGAAACACATTTTCAGTTACTGTTTTAATAATGGTTCAGCTAACTGTGTGCATAGCATTATTGTTATATTTTCATTTGTTTATGTGGGGAATTTTGATCAAGGTTTGTTGGTCTGCATCATTGATTATTTTGCCACACTAAAACTTTGATATGTCCATTGTACATTTGTGAATAAGCACTGTCTGTGACTTTCACTATTCACTAAATTAGTTAAGATTCAACTAATTCCCATTTTCCCCTTAACAATGTATAAATGATATTATCAATAAGCTTTGCTGGTTTTCTCATAGATAGAGATTATTTATATGTAGAAGGAAAATAAGTTTTTTGTATTTTTGATTAGTGTATGCTGCCTCCAATACAGTTACAATATTACCAGGATAGATCCCTGACTTAATTGTTTTTCTCTATAGTTCACCAGGACAACTTTCAATATGTTTGAAAGCTAACATTAAACTACAGTGAGAAAAGAAACAGGAATATGCTGGCATGAGAAGCTTCTGAGTTGTCTGCATCAATGTGGCTTAAAATGTCTGTAAGAGTTAAGATACAATATGTTTAACCCATACTGTTGAATTAGAATTGAGTGGATAAATATCTAGTATTATTAATTTTAACTAATTATTTTCACAAGCAAAAACAATGAATAAATTCTAAAAACAGATTGTGTATTATTCAAGTCCCTTGGGAATTGGTTGTACAAATTCAGGGTAAATTCCAAGATGACTGAGCTACACTACTATCAATCACTGTGTATGGAAACTTCATGACCCCTTTTAACACTGTATGCTCTGAACTGATGCTTATCTCTGGATGCAATGGGAATAGCAGATTTATTTTACCATTTATACTGTATCAATTATAATAGCTGTACAGTTATAATGGAAAGAACAAGATTCTGAGGACTATAAAGAAAAATAAAATAAAGGTCAAAAATATTAAATCCTATTTTTTAAAAAGGAAAACAAACCATGTGAATTAATGAGGTAGGTACTTGAAAATGAGATGCCTTAATGTGATGAGAGGAATAACAAAATACTTTAATATACCAAATGCCTTCATATTGCTATATGTCACAAGATATTAGTCTGACAAATACACTCTACAATGTTTGTACAATAATGAGATCCCCTAGTGACACATATCTCAGGATATATCCTTATCATTAATACATTTGAGTACCACAATGGTTTCCTTAATCCAAAATTGGGTGACATTATAGTAGTTACAAAGGGAGCCCTTTTGTGGTTTATAGCTCTTCTTGCTATATTCTAATATGGGAGAGTTGTTTAAATTCATTGGGATGAATACCTGTGTAACATTTCTTATGATAAATGTGATATTCGGTTTGTTCCATTCTTTAGGCAAAACTAAAGGGAAGGATATAATATAGATGTTCTGAGGAGAATATAGAAATAAAATATCCATGAATGTGAATTCAAGAACTACTCAGTCATCAGATCATTCCATTTCTCAAGTGGTGTTATATTGGCTAGGTTTTTCAGATGACAACTTACATTTTTTTTTCACTGTAATGCTAGCATCCCAAAATGCCTGAAGGAGAGTAGTTAGTGTAGATATCGTAGGAATTATTCCTGCATGAGTAAAACCATCACATATCACAGTTAGAAGAAAAGAATTTTGTAGATCTTAGGTTTAGAACTTTAAAGTATTAACAAGTTCTTTATCTCAACATCAAAACCGTTTTTGAAGAACTGTGGGTATCACACAACTGAGACAGTGCTGTAAAGAGCAGAGCTGTCAGGGACCAGTCATCATTTCACCTGCTCACCCAGACGTAAGAATATTATACTTGTTATAAATACCAGCTATAACTCACATTTTATATAGTACATAGATTTAAAATTTAAAGCAAACCTTTTTGAAACATCTGAACATGACATCACTAGAAATAGTAATTAATTGGCATATCCCAGTCCCCTGGGTCAAGCAATTCACAATTGTTCTCTAATTCACAAATGCAAAAAACATATTCCAAGGAAAGTATACACATTTGAATAGAACTCAAGATCAATAATATTTTATTGTTGTTGAAGTGATAGTTTGAATATGGATAGTAGAAAAATAAACATTAAAACAACAGAATTTCATATGTAACTGTGAACAAATGTATGACATAACATTTTCCTTCAATGACTTAAAATGGTAAATTACTAAAGCATTCAGTTTCTTAAATTAAATCGTGTATTATTTCATGTTAAAGAATTACAGAGGTAGCTAGTCCTGGGACTACTCAGTTGGTTCTACAAATATATTTTAAGGATTTAGAGTCCTTCTACTGAACATTTGCTTCTGTCTTCATCTTTGGAGATGCAACATGCTCATTTCACTCTTATCTCAGGTAGAGCTGAAGGATGCAATGTGTGCCATCAGGATAAGTAAAGTAAAAGAAATAAGTAAAAGAAAGCTTTCGATAAGTTTCTCCATTTGAGAAACTTAGAATATGTTGCTTCTGTAGTCACTTGTTTTGGACAATTTCCATCATTCAAATGAAATCAAGATATAAGATATAAAACATACACAAAGTTGCACAAGCAGTGTCCTCTCCCAGAAGTAAGGAAAGAGTTTATATTTTCATTTTATCTCCACAATTGCTTCATATTTTGTTGTTGAGCCAGTTGGCAGGAATGTCAAAAAAAGTCTTTCTGTAAGTACTGGGGGGAAAAGGCCCAATATTTAGAAGTTCACCACAGCAAAATCAGAACTATTTCCAGCTGTGATATGTCTCACACCGGGTTTACAGTTTATGTTATATATTCAATGGAAAATGTCTTTGTTCTTGACAGTTTGTCAATTTTTTTATTTCACTTGATACAGTACAAAGTAAATACATCTAAAAAATGAAACTTCATTTAAAATGTTCACAGTATATAGCTGTTGATTTATAGCAAGAAAATATCTATGTAGTTCTATATTTCACTGAAAATTATTAGAAATAATATCATATTAGGTAGATAAACCAAGAGTATTTCATTCAGCCAGAGTATTTTTCAATATAAACAAAAATTTCTTGTTTCTGTCTACAATTTAGATGAACAAGATTGCAGTGCAGAAGTCACCTTGCATGCAGACTGGTTATATTAGCATTATAAAAAGTAGGTACTCTGTTTTAGAGTGTCTGTTTATAATTTCATCTATTTAAGTGTTCATGATTAAAATTATCCAAATGGAATAACAGCCATTATCAGCCTTATTGATGACTAATATTAACCCAGATATAAACTCATACATATTAAGTAATTGAGTTTTTCAAAATAACAATATTTTTAATAATATCTACTCCTATAAATGATCTATGAGGAAAACACTCTAAGAATAGATCTGTATACAGTGTCTGCTACAGACTATTTATGCTGTATTACTCCTGAGATGTGCAATCCTAGCACAGTGGAAACTCCCTGCAATCTATAGGAGTAACCTTGTGAAGACTCCTCTTAATGGGGATACAGAGCCTGAACCGGCCATCTGCTGTAATCAAACAAAGCACCCAGTGGTGGGACTGGGACATCAACCCTGCCACAAAACCTTCCACCTAGGGTTTGTCTTGTCTACATGATCTGATGGGGTAATGATGTTGTAGTATTTGTGGGATTGGCTAACCTATGGCTGGTCCAACTTGAGGCCCATGTCATGTTACTGAGCCCAAAATTTTAATTTATCATTTTCATAGACTTGTTCACTTTTTTAAAAAATCAAGTTACCACTACCTAAGGCAGGAAGCTAAAAATTTCCCTGTCTACACTTCTGGCTAAACATTTATATAAACACTTTCCCTTCTTAATCCATTTTTTTTTCTTGAAGTGACATATTCATGGCTAATATACCAACTGTCCTCCACTAAATCCATCATTTAGCTCTTTAAAAACCTCACTCTTGTCTGATAACTCGTCAGTATTTCAACAACATTATAAACATATTGATAAAGAAGAATGAGCAATGGGCATAGAGGCTGTCTTTTTGGGAGATTCCTATAAACTACACAGAACATTCAAGTCATGGTGGTTAAAATAAAACTTTAACTATATTAGAGCGAGGGAGAGAGAGAGAAGAGAGAGAGAGAGAGAGAGAGAGAGAGAGAGAGAGAGAGAGAGAGAGAATAATTGGACTTTGTGTGGGCTATGTGGGCTTTTGAAACCTCAAACCCCACCTGCAGTGATACACTTCCTCCAAGAAGGCCACAATTCCTTATCTTTCCTAAACAGTTCATCAACTGAGGATAAGCATTCAAGCTTATAAGCCTTTGGGTATAATTCTCATTCATACACTATCTACATCTATCTATCTATCTATCTATCTATCTATCTATCTATCTATCTATCTATCTATCTATCTATCTAATACTAATATATTAATATATATATTATTTACTGATATATATATCTTATACTAATATACTGATATATATATATATCAGTAAATATAATTGAAGAACAATGCTTAAATTTAAGTAAAAATAATAATAAAAGAAAAAGAGGCCATCAATTTTAGAGGAAATGGTTAAAGGGAAGAAAAGAAAATGCAGAATGGATGTAATTATATTTTAATTAAAATTCAAAAATAATTTTAGAGGGCTAGTCTTTACATGTACCCAGTTCACTATTCCCAAAGAAATCTTTCAACTAACCTTAAAATGTGTATGAAGTTTAGGTCAAACTTAGTTAAACATGATATATTCTATCAGTTGGAAATTAGAAAACTGGGCAATGGTAGTAATGCCTTTAATCTCAGCAATTGTGAGGCAAAGGCAGGTGAATTTCTGAGTTCGAGGCCAGCCTGGTCAACAGAGCAAGTTCCAGAGCAGCCAGAACTGCAAAGAGAAACCTTGTCTCACAAAACCAAAATAAAAAAAAATTTAGAAGCACATATATTCATTTATTCCTATACATAATGTAAATATAATAATGTGAAATATAGTTTTTCCTTGATGTCTTTTAAAGACTTGAAACTTCAGTAACTATTGGAGAATTGGTAAATTGTTATATTTACAATATGAAATCATTATACCAGTAATTATAATTGAACTGGAGAAAACTGATACATATATAAATAAGCCAAAACATAAGAACACAGATTAGTACAAATAAGTAATAATAATAGAAAAAATAAAGTTACAAATCAAGAACAAAAAGTTTCATTAAAAATTTATTAAAGAAAATATCACAGAAATATTTGTAGTCATCTCCTACCCTATATCTCCATATTCCAAGTGGAATGCTAGAAATAAAATCCATATGACTTTGGAACAATGAATATCAAACTCCTGAGAGAGTTATCACCATGCAGCCAGATTCTTATGAGTATGTTGACATTCCACTTTCCTAGCAATAAAAAGAAGCATTCAATTTCAGGACATATATGAACAAATGGAATTCCTAGAAATGTTGGCCCTGTGCATGGTACAGCAGCTGGTCTTACCGTCCTAGTTAGATCAGAACAAAAGGAAATTTTCACAAAGCAATGAATGTGATACTTGTCATTACCACTGCATTCATTCAATATGCAGCTTCAGTATTCTTGGGAATGATTAGAGTATAAATGATTGAAAAATTCTTCCAAAAGAAAACAATCTAACAACAACAACAACAACAAAACACTCTTCCATAGTTTGCCCTGAAAATTCAGATAGTGTTTTCTTTGTTTTGGAATAGCTGATTACAGAAAGCAGGTAAAATGAGAGCAACGTTGGAACTCTGAGTCTCTTTCTTCATAGATACAAACATAACATATACTTTTGAATTCAGAAGTAAAGAAAATGCCAGAAGTAAAATACTTCTGATGATGAGTAGAGGCACAGTACAAAAGGCAACTCACCTATCACAGGAGACAAAAGGAAAAAAAGTTCTTTTCCTGTGTGCAGCCATCTTACATTTGCAGGAGAGTCATCTTAGTACATGGTCTGATCACAATTAGAAACCCTAATTATCAGTGTCTCTTAAATAAAAGGGAACACCATTCATATATATCTTGGACATCCACTTTACTATTCGATTGTTAATTAATTACTATTTTTATTTGAATATACTTAAAGTATCAGAGATCAAACACACACATGACTATTTAGGCCAACAGTATATCACAGAACTGCATCACTAGCCTCTTCCATAAAAACTAAATAAATGCAAGATTAAATACATTGAATAATAAAAATGAAAATATTTTACAGATTATTATGATGCAGTGTATAGGGAATGACAAAATACATACATTCACATATTCAATATAGTGTATTGTTTTGTTTTACTGATTTCATTCCACAGTTGAGTGAGACCATAAAGGTGGAAAGAAGGATAAAGAGGGCCAATGAATATAATAAAAAGAAGCTTCAGTAATGTTAAGCAATTTATTTTTTTTCATATATAAAAGTATAAAGTTTACTTCTTGGAATACTTCAGAAATATTTTCTGTAGTAGACATTATTCCATTATTAATTTGTTTGGGCATTTTATTATCTGGCTTCTATGTATCTCAATATAGTCAACCCAGTACAGGATAAGCATCATTCTTCAGTCTTATGGATGCTCTCCCAATATAGCACAAAACACAAATTGGCCTCTGAGCCTTTCTACATGCTATTCTGTCTATGTGCTTTATTCTCTAGAGCCATTGTCCACATTATTTTCAAATTAAGGTGACTGTATGCAAATAAAGTATGCTTAAACAAAAAGAAGATAAACAAGCATTGTTTTCCACAATGTCTTCTTTTTTTTTTCAAGACAGAGTATGGTATTGTATTCCCCTAAATATTCTAATAAACTTATTCTAATAAACTTATCTGGGGTTAGAGCCAGAGCAGCCACAATATTAAACATAAAGGATAGGCAGTTGTAGCACACGCCTTTAATCCTAGCATTCCAGAGGCAGAAATCCATGTGTTCAAGGATACAGACAGGCATGGTGACTCATCACGCCTTTAATCCCAGAAAGCATGCCTTTAATTCCAGGGAGTGGTGGTAGAAAGCAGAAAGGTATATAAGGCGTGAGGACCAGAAACTAGAAGCATTTGGCTGGTTAAGCATTTGGCTGGTTAAGCATTCAGGCTTTTGAGACCCATTCTGGATGAGGACTCAGAGACCTCCAGTCTGAGGAGACAAGACCAGCTGAGGATCTGGCGAGATGAGGTAGTTGTGGCTTGTTCTGTCTCTCTGATCTACCAGAATTGACCCCAAAAACTGGCCTCGGGTTATGTTTTATTAATAAGAACTTTTAAGATTCATGCTACAACAGAGTTTCTCTGTGTAGTTTTGGTGCCTGTCCTGGATCTCACTCTATAGCCCAGGCTGACCTGGAACTCACAGAGATCTGCCTAACTCTGTCTCCCAAGTGCTGGGATTAAAGGTGTACACCACTACCACCCAACTTCCACAATGTCCTCTTTAAAGCTACTAAGTAGATGCCCTTGATCCTACACTGGAAAGCAGTGTGTAAATGAGCTATCATTATCTCCCAACAGCTCTTCTTAATTCAGTATGACTTCAAAATTTCCTTTCACCTCAGCCCTGTTTGTCTTTCCTAGTTTAGAATGTTTTGGTTCCCTACAGAAAGTCACTTTAAATACTTCTCTTGGGCACTGAGGCCTTCCTTATACTACCAGTGTAATCTGTTATGAGATTATTTTGACTTTTTCATCTTGTATCACTATTGCAGTTTGGCATCAATGGATTATAATTTGCCAGAAAACAAGCAACTCTAACCAAATGACCCACAATGAGTTCTCAATAAATATTTATTATGTAAAATAGCAAAAGTATGCAAAATATAATTTGAAAAATAATATAAAATAAGAAAATAATGTTACTTAGAATGTAGCTTATAAAGTAAATACAATTTCACAAGTATTAATGGGATGAGAACATTAATGTGTGTAAAATGGATCTCATTAGATAAAATATTTCACCCAATGTTAAATAAAAGTTTACAGAGGTTATCTTATTTGTACCACGTAGTCCTCTAGATGCCTGGGCATTTTGCAGACAATGTTAGTGATACCCTCTTTTCAAATACGCCACATGATTATCATCTACTGATAAAACTTAGTGGGTCTGAGAGATGGTTTAGTGGTGCACAACCCTGGCTGTTCTGTCACTGGCCTCAGGTTCACATGATGGCTCATAACCCTCTGTACATTTAGTCGCTTGGCATCCTACGCCCTCATCTGGTCTTGGTGAGCACTGCTCACATGTGTTTCACAAGCACACATTCAGATAATCACATTAAATAAAATAACATTTTAAAAAAAATCTCAAAAAAACCCAAAATGTTTGAACATAAAATTAAAATGGCAAAATGTGATTATATTTTAGATGCATTTATTTCTGTTTTTCAGAGACATTTAATGTTTAATTTGAATCTGACGTTCCTCTAAGGAATGTGTTCTTTAACAAACGGCTGCTGAACAGTCGATAACTGCGCAAAGAGCATATTTAGATCCTGATATCTTCTTAATAAACTTAGGAGGAACTCAGATGGCAAATTGCAGAGAAGCTGAAGGCCCTTACAATGTGCTTAAAATGGCCTGCATGGTATTTGTCACAGCTATAGGGTGTTATCTGTCATATGACTTCTGTTTTAGGAATAATAACATCCATTCTACAGATCGGTTCGTGTAGCATCATTAGAACGGAAGTGCTATTAAAAGTTGTTTTCCACAGGGAACAAAGTATGGCCAGAATTACAATGACTGTGATGTTGTTGTTTGTGATCTACCATGGGTCAATCATACTTACCTAAAGCTGAAGAGCATGATGAGAAGAAAACAGAAATAGACTGTATTCATAAGCAGAAATTTGAAGAGACATGTGAAGTTCCGAAGGAACTCTAGAGCCATGCTCTTAATGAGTCCACCTTTTAATGGTGGAGGAGTTAACTCTATGGGAAGGTGTGTGCAAACAAATCAAGCAATTAGAGAGCACAGTGCCTAAATGGGGGGGGGGATATTGTTACTAAAAACACCCCAGAAATTTAGCAATTGATATTAAAAAACAAAGAGAAAATCTGGTGATTCATTCCAAGTATAAAGGCCCAGAAAGTTTAAGCAGTGTCTTAGTAAAAGGATTATATTAGTCTAGCAAAAAATAAAAAAAAAATTAAGTTTACATCTATAATTGTGTTTCCATTTATAAAATGTAGAACATAATCCTATGGACATTACAATGATATTGAGTAGTGAAATGTGACTCAGACAAAGAGTAAGCAACAATTATCCCAAATCAACTAATTAATGAAAATTAAATCTAATGTATGGATTAAATATTTTCTTCCAAATTTGGAAGCACACCTTACAAATACTATAAAATGTAGTATAACTAAGTACATCTGATAAAAATAATGGTAATATACTGTGTAAACAAGTGTACATTTTTATTTATTATATACTATTATTTATATATACTTTGGGGGCATATTACCTACATGAGATAAGCACAATATGCTATCAGGAGTCAGACCTTGAAAAAGGCAAATATTAATGAGGTGCTGAGTTTAAATCTCATGAATATTTTATAAGGATCTTTACACCTTTTGTGGCATAGGCAGTGTAATTCTTAGGAATACAGAATTTCAGTACTTTTTCAATATTTATTCTGTATATTTTTATAAAATCTCTATGAGACTGATACATACAGTCAAGTTCATTTTATTAGGGATAAGCATAAGTAAGAATAGATACATTCACTTCTCTCTCTCTCTTTCTCTTTCTCTCTTTCTCTCTCTCTCTCTCTCTCTCTCTCTCTCTCTCTCTCTCTCTCTCTCTCTCTCTCTCTCTCTCTCTCTCTCTCTCTCTTTGACTCTTATTGTATCAAACTCCTTCAAGTTCCTGCCTTGGCTTTCCCAATATGGCAAACTTTATTCTGAATCATAAGCCAAAGAAACCCTTTTTCTCTTCAAGTTTTTTTTTGTTGTTGTTGTTGGTGGTGGTGGTAAGATGTACCGTCACATTAACAGAAATGAAAGTAGAACACTACGCCACTAAGCTTAGGATTTATTCTAATATATAATGCATTGTATAAATAATACTTTCTTGATATTAAGATAAACTATAAACATATCTCTTTGTAGGCATTCATCACAGTTGTCACATGCTTGACACAATTGTCATCACAATTTGAATTCTACTAAACTCTTTAAAACAGATTGAAACATTAAAAGACAATTTGCTTTACAAATGCAAATTGGAAACAGTAATATGAATTAAGTTTTTAACCAATTCCCAATTCAACAAAGCTTTCTGTTTATAAATTTGAGAAAATCCACTATTTATGCTTTGTCGTGGAAGACTTTTGTAATTTAAGATTTCTAGCCGGGCGGTGGTGGCGCACGCCTTTAATCCCAGCACTCGGGAGGCAGAGCCAGGCGGATCTCTGTGAGTTCGAGGCCAGCCTGGTCTACCAAGTGAGTTCCAGGAAAGGCGCAAAGCTACACAGAGAAACCCTGTCTCGAAAAACCAAAAAAAAAAAAAAAAAAAAAAAAAATAGTCAGTTTTGCCGGGCGGTGGTGGCGCACGCCTTTAATCCCAGCACTCGGGAGGCAGAGGCAGGTGGATCTTTGTGAGTTCGAGGCCAGCCTGGTCTACAGAGCGAGATCCAGGAAAGGCACAAAGCTACACAAAGAAACCCTGTCTCGAAAAATCAAAAAAAAAAAAAAAAAAAAAAAAAAAAAAAGATTTCTAGAATATGTTACATTTGACCACTCATCCTTCTACCCATTAAATGTCTTTTATATCTAGGTGTTAAGAAACTCAAGGTTTAAGTGTTTGATTCCTTGTCATAAATAAATATATAATAAATGCAGAGTGAGTGGGTATAAAGGTGTTGAATGCATATAGTTAAATAATGAAGCTACCACTGTTTGTGCCTGGGTTTATCTCCTAATGTACAAAATTATAGCACAGGGTACATTATAAGTTTTCTTGTACATCAATGATTTGTTTTAATATAACAAACTATTATATGACAGACAGTAGTATCTTATCAAGAATATTTTTTACAAGGATTTGAAACATGAATCACAGAGTATCAGGTAGAGTCAGAGGAAACATAGACAGAGAAAACAGAATTAGGTACGTGCGTGCAGAATCTGACTGAAATCAAAAATGGGAGGAGGGTTGAAACGGTTTTCAACAGCAAGCCTCTGTATAGAAACATGGAGAGAAAAATGGAAATGAAGCAATGTTTTAAAGAAGAGATCAGCAAGACTTGGTGTCTGAATGTTGGTAAAGTAGAATGCTTTAGTGTCTGTGCCTCTGATGTACAACTGAGTTTAAGTAATTCTATTCTTTTTTGGAGATTGTTTTGATTTTATATTGTATTTTAATTACAATATATTTCTCTCTTCGCTTTTTCTCCCTCCAAACTCTCCCATATATCCCTCCCTGGTCTTCTTCAAATACATGGCCTCTATTTTCATTAATTGTTCTTGCATGAATATATTTACATATACACATATAATCCTAAATATAACCTGTTGAGTCCATATACTTTTACTTGTGTGTATGTTTTCAGGTCTGAGCATTTTGCACTAAACTGATTGGAGTGCTTTTCCCTGGGGAAGGCTGCCTCTCCTGCTCCCAGCTTTACTCCAATGTTTATAGTTCTTTGTGCAGGGTTGGGGCCTATTGAACTTTTTTCCATCCAGTTTTGCATATTGGTTGGTGTCCACCTTGTTCAGTTCACGATTTGGTGGTTATATTGGTGAGGCTTAGCAGGTACAGCTTCTGATGTTACTAGGAGACACAATCTCACAGAAAATTCCCTGATCCTCTGGCGCTTGGAATCTTTCTTCCCCATCTTCCACAGTGTTTCCCGAGCCGTAGGTATCGGAGTGTTTTGTAGATGTATTCACTGTGGGCTCCACACTCTGTATTTTGGTTGGTGTTGGTTTTTTGTAGTGGTCTCCATCTACTGCAAAAAGAAATTTTCTTGATGAGTGGTGAAGATTAAACTTAGTGATGGGTTTAGGCCAAGTGTTCATTTATAGATATAGATTTGGGGCGGAGTATGCTGGCTTAGCAAATAAGTGGTTATCTTTTCTCTGCCAATAAACATGACTTTAACTAGCACCAATTAGTTAGCTATGTTTATTTTACCAGGCATGATTTCCCTTATGTTGACCATGTCTTCAGTCCAACTATAAAGCAGTTGATTATCACGAAGGTATGAGTAACACTACTGTGCCCATTGTGCCGTAGTGGCTATTGATGTGGTACATAGGCATCAGAGCTGGATAGAACTATTTGGTGCCACCCTTCTTTGGGAACTTCCTGCCAACTCTGGGTACCATGAAAGCTAGCCCTCAATGAGAGAGCATTCAGGTCAGTTTCAATGCTGTAGTTTTTTGTTTCTTTTATTGAAAACAGGCTCTTCTCTCATACAATACACCCATAACATAGTTTCCCTCCTTCCACTTTTCCTAGCTCCCCTCTATATTCACACTACCTACCTTCTTCCCAAATCAACTCTCCCTCTGTTTCCTCATCAGAAAAGAACAGGTCACCGAGACACCAGCCAGACAGGACAAAACAAGATATGATAAGACAGGGCAAAGACCCTCATATTGTGCCCGGACAAGGCAACACAATAGGAGTGAAAGAGTCTCAAGAGAAAGAACAGGCAAATGAGTCAGAGATATACCTGCTCTCACAGTCCAGAGTCTCACAAGAACACCAAGCTAACAGCCGTCACATATACCCAGAGAACCTGGTACAGACCCTTGCAGGCCCCATTCGTGGTTCTTCTGTCTCTATGAACCCACATGAGCCCTGCTTAGTTTATTGAGTGGGCCATGTTCTTCTGGTGTCCTCCATCCCCTCAGACTCCTATAGTCTTTATCCCCCTTCTTATGCAGGGTTCCCAGGTCTCCAAGTAGAGGGACCTAATAGAGACTTGTAGACAAAGTTTTCCTGTCCTGAAGCTGCTCTCAAATAATCACTCAGAGGCTTAATATAAATTACAAAAATCAGCCAATAGCTCAGGCTTATTACTAACTAGTTCTTACATTTTAAATGAACTCTTATTTACACTCTGCTGTGTGGTGGTACCTTCATTAGCATGGCATGTTCACCTCCTGCTTCCTCTGCATCTGGCTGGTGACTCCTGACTCCTCCCTTCTCCTTCCCAGCATTCTCAATTTGGCTTTCCTGCCTACATTTATCCTGTTCAGCTAATGGCCAGTCAGCTTGTTTATTAAACCAAACACAGCTACAAATCTTCACAGTGTACAAAAGGATGATTCCGCAGCCTTTTTTCCTTTTTTTGTCAAATCAAAACGGGAGGTTTTTAACTTTAACATAATAAGATTATTTACAACAAAAACAGTTATTAAGTAAGAATTACAGTTATAATATCCAACTCTAGAAAGTTGTTGGATCCATGCCACCACCAAAAATTGCTGCTCAGAAACCCAATTTAAGTGTTTGGAAGCAGGGCCTCTTAAAAGAGCTGCGTGGTTTTTGCCACTAGTGCTGAGTCAGGAAGCTGTCTCCTAAAGAAGCCATGCCACAGTTTGCTGTTATCAAATGGAGACTACTCAAGAAAAAACAGTTAACAAGAAGCCATGCTTGATTCTATTCTTTTGTGTGTTTAGAATCCTTTCTTCAAGCTTTCTCAGGTTTTATGTGGAAATTCTTGACAAATGTTTGGGTGCCATATGAATCCAGAGATTTTCTGTCCTACAGCCACTCTCAAATAGTCACTCAGAGGCTTAACATTAATTACAAGTGCTCAGCCAATAGCTCAGGCTTATTACTAACGAGCTCTTACATTTTAAAATAACCCATATCGCTTATGTATGTTCTCTGACATGGCAGTGCCTTTATTAGCATGGCACATTCATCTCCTGCTCCTTCTGTGTCTGGCTGGCAAATCCTGACTCCACCCTTCACCTTCTAAGCATTCTCAATTCTCCTTTTCCTCCTAAATTTATCCTGTTCAACTATTGGCATGTCAGTTTGTTTATTAAACCAATCATAGCTACAAAACTTCACAATATACAAAAGGATTATTCCACAGCAAAGACTTACATTTAGAGTCCCTTTGTGTATTATGTCTGGCTGTGGATGTCTGCACCTGTTCCCACCTGCTGCTGGAGGAAGCCTTTGTGATGACAACTCAACTAGGCATCAACCTAAAGTATAGCAGAATATCATTAGGAATCATCTCATTTCATGTTTGTTGTTGTTGTTTGTTTATATGTTTTACCAACAGTGTTTGGTTCTACCCTAGGTCTCTTGGCAATCCTATCTCCAATTCCTGGCCATCCTATCAGTGTAAAACATGGGCTCCCTCCCATTTTGTAGGTCTGAAGTTAAACCTACTATTAGTTCACCACTGCTACATGTACTGCACAAGAATTGTGCCGGCACATCTTGCAGGCAGAACAGATTGTAGGTGCAGGATTTTGTGCCTGAGTTGGTGTCTGTAGCTTGCAGAGTACCTTCTCACACTAAAAAGACTAGAACATAGGGACGAAGGTTCCAAGCCCTCATCAGCTCAACTTCTCTATGTTCAATGGCAGATTAGATGTTGTCCTTGGCAATGAGACCAACTGTCAGTTTTTAGAGAACAGTATTCTGTCCTAGCATCAGGATTGTTTAGGGACCTCCATGTGACCTCCTTGGCCAAAAACTCAATCAAGTGTAACCCAGTCTGACCACTAAAAGCCTTGATGGCTATATCCTCCCTTACTAAGAGTCCTCATTAGGGTCACCATGATAGATTCCAGGAAATTTTCACGGTAATAGGTTTCCACACAGCCCTCCAAATACTATTATTTGTGGATATATTTACTTTTCGTGACTATTGTGTTAGCTTGCAACATTTTCAATTTCAATAGTGAGGTCTTATTACAAAAACAGGGCAAAAGAGGGACAGTCTACAAAATATATTTTGGAGAAAGTTTTGTGTAAATGAAAAACAAATCTTTTTAGTGCATAGCTTTACAGTATGTATTATAGCATTATTAACAATTGTAATAAATTCCAAACTCCATGCACTGAGCTCTATATTTGAAAGCACCATAATTTGTAAATGGGATAAATGTCTACTTGCTGAATTTGTTATTAATTTGTCTCATTGTTTAAAGGGATAGAGGCCTGGATTTAGAGGAAGAATATGAGGTGGAAATGATCAACAGCAGCATAGAACTACAATAAGTAAACTATTTATAGAACATAACTATAATTTCAATAGATACCTTCTAAACTAAGTTAATTCAAAATGGAATAAAGTGAAATGTTGCCATTAAATATCTTAGATATAATTTAAGTGACTTGCATATATTTCTTAAGAAAAATAATACTATAGGCATGACTGATAATTTCCAATGAAAATAAATAAATCCAATAATTTCTACATATCACAGCTTTCAAAAGTTGAGAAAAAAATAATTGATTCCAAAAAGATTGACTTCACAAGATCCATTTGAACATCAAAATTTCAGATCAAATATCTTTAGTATATATATATATATATATATATATATATATATATATATATATGATCAAAGTATTTTGAAAAGTAAAATGTATACATAAAAGATAAAGACTAAAATATAAAATACATCTCCTTAGGTTGGGCATTCCTACAATTGGAGCTTGGAGAACTCCCTTATTCAGATAGCCTTGCAGGTGGATTCTACATGAGAACTAGTTTCCTCTAATCTGATCTGCTAGCATGAAATTTTAAATGTAAAAAGGAGTATATAAGACTCTGTAGCTTGTTTATACTGTGAAAAGCACACTCAATTTTCTTTAGCAATATTCTAGCTATTTGCTTTGTGACATATTGAGATGTTCCCACTGGTACAATTATGGTCAACTGTGTTTTGATTGGATTTGAGACTTGCTTGCTTCACAAGATGAAATCTATGACTGGTACTGTGAATATTGCATTACAGGCTGGAGAGGTCAGAGGCTCTATGGGGAACCTACTGTATTGGTTTGCTGAATAAATTTGCTTTGCTCTTAACCTTGGGTAAAGAAGCTCTATATTGCAAAAGGCACTAGTTAAGATAGAGAGTCATAACTGGTCAAAGTGCAGAGAATAAGTAACTAAATATCCAGTTTTAGGAGAGCATCTACATCAATCCTTTCCACCTTAAGGCTCAGGGAACACATCTCTCAAGCAGAGGCAGAAATAGTATAAGTGATAGAGATGAGGAAGTGTGCTGTGAAATGCTGTCTTCTGGGCATGACATGGCTCTTGAGTACACAAATTTAAGCAGCTGAGGTTACATGCACATGAGCTATGCAAGACAGAGCCAGACCCAACTGAAGCTTCATAAACCAGCTCTTGATGTCTCTTGTGACTGAGGTACCTGTGTCTCTTCATGGCCTCTTGGAGAGAAAAAGTTATTTTTCCACTGGCATGCTTACCATGCTGAAGCCGTTAACCAACACTCCATGAGTGTGCAGGCAAACCTAATTAGACTTCA
This sequence comes from Peromyscus maniculatus bairdii, assembly GCF_049852395.1. Lineage (NCBI taxonomy): Eukaryota > Metazoa > Chordata > Mammalia > Rodentia > Cricetidae > Peromyscus > Peromyscus maniculatus. The sequence goes on along the minus strand of NC_134857.1, from coordinate 91,531,998 downwards.
ATGGGTAATATTAAAAAATAGAGTAATAAAAGTTATGATTTTGGAAGGGAAGTGTATGAGGTGGCAACTAAAGCATGTAGGAGGGTGGTATTTCTAATTAGGATACATTGCATCCATGTACAGAATTGCTGCAAAACAAATAAAAATATTAAATGTTATTCTTTTAGTGTTTCCAAGAACTGAGTTATTTAATAGCCACATGCTTGCTATGTGTATCCTTCAAAGTATCTTCAGTGTTACATGCTCTTTTCATCACAGAACATGTCTTATCTAGCTTTGGGAGTTTCATGCCACATAACATATGGTTAGATCTGTTGACTTTCTGATTAGAATTAATTCTTTTCTGTTAAGTTTTAGTCTTGATTGTTTAATCCTCCAGTAATTATTGTAAAAAGATAAACAACTATTCCTTTGATCTCAGTTTAAAAGATAGATAGATAGATAGATAGATAGATAGATAGATAGATAGATAGATAGAAAAAACTAATAATCAGACAGTAGCTTCTACTTCCAACAGAGTCCTGGGCCCAACATTATCAGTTCCTCTTTTCTACTCATATACTCTTCAAACAAAATCAGCAGTCACATTTAATCACATCACCATTTCAATGCATCATCTCTTTTACTAGAATATAAACTTTTATAAAAAGTAAAACTTTGGGGGCCCCTCAGCCTTTGGTTCATAGTTCATGTGTTTCCATTCGTTTGGCTCTTTGTCCCTGTGCTTTATCCAACCTTGGTTTCAACAATTCTCACTCATACAAACCTTCCTCTTTCTCGCTAATTAGACTCCCGGTGCTCCACCCAAGGCCCTCTAAATAGGTGAGACAGTTGATTGGCTTGATCTTTTTGGGAGGCATCTAGGCAGTGGTACCAGGTCCTGGGCTCATTGCATGAGTTGGCTGTTTGAAACCTGGGACTTATGCAGGGACACTTGGCTCAATCTGGGAGGAGGGGACTGGACCTGCCTGGACTGAGTCTACCAGGTCAATCTCAGTCCTCTGGGGAGGCTTTTGCCCTGGAGGAGGTGGGAATGGGGGGTGGGCTGGGGGGAAGGGGAGGGGGGCAGGAGGGGGGAGAACAAAGGAATCTGTGGCTGTTATGTAGAACTGAGTGGTATTGTAAAATAAAATAAAAGGAAAACAAACTTAAAAAAAAAGTAAAACTTTGTCCCTCACAATAATTGATTCAGTGAAGCTTGGCAAACAGTAATGTTTAGTGTTATTACAGACAGATGGATGGGGAGACTTCATTGGTAGCATTTGACACATGGAGATCATTCTAGTTCACAGACCTCCTCCCCACTGTCATGTTGACTAGGTCCAGAAACTTAAATGACAATTGATCAATGTCAAGAATGTAGATTTTGGAGAAAATGTATAAATTATTTTATGTTGAAAAGTCAGATCTCAATGTAAAGTAGGTGATGTTGAGGAGATGTTCTAGTTTAGAAAATGTCCGATGGAGTCTATCTAAAGCTTTGTTTCTTAGTTTAAATTGTTCTGAGAGAACAATGCTCAAGTTATGCAAGGGCAAATGATCTTCAAATTTTAACACCTACTCCTTGCAAAAGGCTCCTTCAGCTGTTTCTAAGGAGACCTTCTGATTTCTCTACAAGAACTTCTGAGAGAATTTATAACAGTATTGTAAGTGTGATTTCTCAGGAAAAGAAATATTCATGCAAATTTGGGCATGCATATCTGAACAATGACTGTTGATTTAATTTGTGTTATCATTGAAGCAGCAAATCGAACCCCACCTCACCCCCAGGAAGTGCTGTTTCACAGAATGTGTAAATCATAGCTGTAGGTCAACCCAGAAATCAGACACTGCTCAAAATATTATTTAATGTACACAAACAATATGGGAAGAAACTAATGCAGGAAGCACAGTTTCTGGTTCGATATCATAGCTACTGTTTCCATAATCTTGTTAAAATCACATCATAATACATAAGCTACATGCTTTACAGTTATTTCTTCCACTTTAGGGACAAAGGATTAACATGAAGACCAGATCTGGTGCCACACCTATAATCCTAGAAAGCAGAAGACAGAGGTACATGAATCTTTGTGACTTTGAGCCATCCTGTACTACTTTGATAGTTTCAAGCAAATTGTGGCTACATAATGGGACTCTGTCTTTTAAAAAAATCTCAACAGCCTGGCAAAACTGTGAGTATACCAAATCACACTCCTTCTCCAGAAAAAGCAAAATTAGAAATAACTCTGAATTTGAATCCTTAGATTATGACAAAGTTTAGAGGATGTTTAACACTCATCACACGATAGTTACAGCTTGGGTATATATGGAGATGTTGAGCCATATGTTTTATTTAGTTATTGGGCTGTGGGTTCTGCTCTGTGAAGCTTTACTTAATCTCTACAAAGAAAACAACATATTCTGATTAACAAATCTGACAATTGTTATTAACCATTAAGTTTTAACATATCTCTTAGCCTCTGTGCAAATAAGATAACATGTCTTTAGCTTTCTTGTTGTTGTTTTAAAGAACATTTTATGAAATTATTTTTTTCTAATACAGCAACATTCATCTTAAAAATATGTTTGACAATGAGACCCATGAATTTCATTTGTGGAATTAAAGTTTTATTTGTGCAGGTTATTGAAAAAAACATACATAAATGGCAGTTTAAGTTCTATCAACTAAAATGCAAATAGGCTAACTATTGTAGGAAATAGCTAGGAGAAAATCAGATTTATTGTTTATACAATCTATACACTGCTGTGGGATGGTTTGTATGTCAAATTACTCTGATTGGTCAATAAATAAAACACTGATTGGCCCGTGGCTAGGCAGGAAGTATAGGCAGGACTAACAGGAGAAAAGAAAGAACAGGAAGGCAGAAGGAGTCACTGCTAGCCGCCACCACGACAAGCAGCATGCGAAGATGCTGGTAAGCCACAAGGCACGTGGCAAGGTATAGATTTATGGAAATGGGTTAATTTAAGCTATAAGAACAGTTAGCAAGAAGCCTGCCACGGCCATACAGTTTGTAAGCAATATAAGTCTCTGTGTTTGCTTGGTTGGGTCTGAGCCGCTGTGGGACTCAAGGGTGAGAGAGATTTGTCCTGACTGTGGGCAAGGCAGGAAAACTCTAGCTACAATACATAAATGTTAGAATCATAGAATTATGTAAGTATGTATATGTGAGCAAAAATGATTACATTTACTTTAAATGAAGTAAAGTTTTTTGACTCAAATGTTGAACAAACATTTCAGTATTATTATAAATGGATTTTTGCAGGCAAATTCAACCACTATGAATTCATGGTAGGTGTAATGAACCTGCCTTTTTCAGAAGAACTTTTTTGGAAGACATTCACCCTAACATCAAACTTTTTACAATCTTTCCAGAAACTATTTCAAAATTGTTAATGAGATATGTGGAGATGAGGTTTGTTTCAGATGTCTCATTTAGGGTTGGGAGATCAGCAGTTACTTATCTTCTGTACGTTGTCCAGCTGGGGTTCTCAGTATTAATTGTTATTTTTGCATCACAGAGCTTCTTTGTTGACAGTTGATAAATGTAAATAGTCTATTTACACAGAGACAAGGAATGATAAGGTAGTTATGAACCATGACAGTTTACATCATCATCATCATCATCATCATCATCATCGGTTCTCCTTGGTGTCTATGGTCTCCCCAGTCCCAAGTTCTTTGCTAGATTTAGAGCACAAGACCTACACATGATTAAACCAGTCAAAATATAAGCATAGATGAGAGAGAGGATCACAAAGAACCACCCTTAGAAGACAAGCTTTGGCAGTTTAAGGCTGCTGAGGTAGGGGGAACTAGTTTGCTTCAGATAAATGGTCCTGTTAGGATGCCCATTCTCCAATGGATGACTCTATATTCATGAACATAAGGATATCACTTACTATGTGGACCAGTTTGCCTTTAAAATTACAGAGATCCACATGTCTCTGTCTCTGGATTAAAAGCATGTGTCATCACAATTCTCAAACTCACATTTCATGTGCCAGTGTAAGGTGCCTCAATGGTAAGAAGAAGAAAAGTGACTCGTGTATTGCTTCCAACTGTTAGTCTACTTTTGACTGCTTTATTGTAATTTAAAAATATGGGATCATCTACCTTCAGGTATCTTGGGTAATTAAAAATAGAATAACAAGCTTGAGAGTAACAAATGAGAAAAAGAAAATCTCAGCTGAAGGGACCTTCTGTACTTATTTCTCTATTAAAAATATAGTCAATAATTTACTAAAGTTTATTTCCAATTTTGAAACTATATAAAAATGAACCTATCCTGATAATTATACACATAAATATTTACATGGTTTGAATACATATTTTTATATTGCCTACCCTCTGGTAGTAAGTTGTTACTACATGAATGTGGAATTACCTACTTTTAGTAATAATAGTTATAAAAAAACATTTCAAGGAGAGAGAGAATAAAATAACATAATACAAATATGTAGGTAGATAAAAATAAGAATTTGCTATAAAAATAGACTGATATAAGAGTGTGTCCTCATTAGCTGTTCTTCACCTATAAATAAATTTTGTATTTAGCATGAAAAATAAAATCAAACACTTGATATAGTCAGTACTAGCGTAGGTTACCCAAAGTTCTAGTACAATCTATTTATAAAGTCTCCATGGCATAAAGTCTCCATGGCATAACACTTGAATAAAAAAAGACTTTCATAAGAAGATTCAGTGTATCTTCACGTTATTTGATCAGAGTTTAAACTGAATTACTTAAAATATTCCTTATTGACAAAATATAACCTTTAGATAATGAAATAGTAATTATAAGGGATAATGAAAAATATATAGTTGAATATCAAATATTGAGAAGCATTTATAATGGAGAAATGTCTCCTGCATTTATTGAGCTATAAACAAATAGAATGCTTACTCAGGCTAGTGCAATTCCATTATAGCTTCACTGAAGACTCTGGGAATAGCTATCCTGTTGCCTCAATGCTGGTCCTTTTTAAACGAATACTTAGATGAATGTGGATCTTGCTTGTTAGTTGTCAAACATCTAGGAGCAATGATATAACTTCCAACCCAAAACTCTATGGAGGGAAACTAGCTAGTAATTATGTTTATGCAATTGTCCATATCACAATTATTAGAATTTATTTTCCAAGCTGGACTCCAACAACTGTTTTCTTCAATTATTAAAACAACTACAAGGTTTATTATAGCATTACACTCATCTTAATATGGGCATTTCAAGAGAAAGGTTTGGAAAGCTGTAAGTAGAAGGAGTATACAGCAATTAACGCACCAGCATTGCCTTCTTCAGAACTCTAAGTAGATTTAATTATTCAATAATTCAAATTCATAACACAGCTTTAACTAATTTAAATGATAAGAATGATTATGTCTTTCCCTGACATTTAGATCTTAATGAAAATACATCAAACATATACTTTTTCTTATTATATATGATAAATATTAAAATAATAATTTTAAAAGAAAATTCCTATAACTTTTGTTTAATACTTTGGACAATGGATCATGCATGTGTCTAATTCAATGATGCTTTTGTTGTAAATTTTGAGATTATTATTTAATTACTATCTTTCTCCCTTTCCCTTTTCTTCTTCTAACCCCTCCTACATACCCAGACTTCCCTGATCTTCAAATTAATGGCCTCTTTTTTCACTAATTGTTATTGAATGTGTATAGATACTCGTAGAATACACAAAGGTGAAATACTAAAAGCATATCTGCTATTTTCACTAGGTATAAGAGAAATGACTGATAAAACTGTACACAAAAGTTTCAGGATCCTAAGATGGGAAACAGTCATTTACCAATAGAAAGGAATCGAACTTTGAGCTAGGTTGTGCAGGTCTTAGGATAGCTATTTAGTTTACTTCTCTGTGTAGCTCTTTGTTTACTTTTGGAGTAGTCTTTATTTCCAGATAAATATCAAGATAGTATTAGAGAAGATGTATAGCTTGTACCACAGAAGCATTCTTGTCTTTTTACCTTATCCTGGAGTTGGGATATGCTGATGTTTTAAAAATTCTAATCTTGGAGATAAATTTGGACAGATATTTGTTGTGGAACATGCTATCCAAACATCATCTTACTTTAAGGTTTTCTAATCAGGAGCAAGTATTAAAATCATACCCATAATTAATTTCCAAACATGTTTCTCAGCCAGATACCTTGTCAATACTGTGACTTTATTAGTCCCTCTTGTGATTCTCTTTTTTACTCTTTAGCTATTTGTCATGCTCCCCATTTTTGATGGGCTACTAGCTATTACCTTTAGAAATTCAGAGGTGTTATTCACATGAATAAGTCAATTCTAAGCCATTTTACACTCTTTTATTTATGATGATCTTAATTGATCATTAAACATTAGTTAAATATGCCTAAGGTTTTCTTCTCTCTCCCTGTTTCTAGTTTGTGTTCCAGGAACCTCTGGAGTCATTCCTGTTTTCATTGGTTCTCATCAGACAGGGCCAAATATTTAACCATGCTTTTCATTTCAATTCTCTACCATAAATTTCTAAGAAAGTCCAGTATTATCATCTGAAAACTTTTGTTGGTCCATTTTTTTAAAATTTTACATAGATAAGTGTTGGATTCTTTAAACCTATTATATGGAAGACCAGTATTAATTTTAGAACCAGCATACTAGACTATGAAGTCCCATACTAGAGAACCAGAAAAAAATGAGGAAAAGTGTCATAGAGCTATAAACAAAAATAGACATACATTTACCACAAATTAACTATCTTGAAATAAATGCATGATCTCTTAAAAAGGCCATTATGATTTTCCAAAAATCCTTCACTCCAAAACTTCTTAAAAATTCATTTATTTATTTTAAATTCACACCTCAGCTTTCCCTCCCTGCTGTCCTCCCTAGACCCTTTACCCCCTTGTGTTGTTTATTTACCCATGGCTTTGTTGTCTGTTCCAATATTGTATAGATTTTAATTAACTTCATGTTCAATAATTTCAAATGATGTTAGTTAATTAAGCTGTTGAAATAAAACAATTGAATTTGAATAAATAAAACTAATGGATTTGGGGGTGTGGAATGGTGTGTATTTAACTCATTCCTGATTCCATCCTATGATGCATACAGTTATGTCTTCCAGGTGTATCCACCTTTTGACATCACAGTAAGATATGTCATCTACAGAAGGCAGGCTTTATAAATGCACAATTGAATTCCCCAAAGAAAATCTCACATTCATATAATTTTATCATCACTTATTGGGCTACTGTGGTGGTATTGTGTTCCCCAAAATATTGTGTATCCTAATAAATTTATCTGGGGTCAGAGAACAGACAGCCACTAGATACAAAGGCTAGAAAATGGTGGCAATCACACCTTTAATCCTAGCATTCCAGAGGTAGAAATTCTTCTGGGATCTCTGTGAATTCAAGCCACATTGGAAACAGTCAAGCATGGTGACTCACGCCTTTAATCCCAGGGAGCAATGGTAGAAAGGAGAAAGGTATATAAAGTGTGAGGACTAGAAACTAGAAGCATTTGGCTGTTTAAGCATTTGGCTGGTTAAGCATGTGGCTGGTTAAGCATTCGGCTGGTTAAGCTATCAGGCTTTTGAGCAGCAGTTCAGCTGAGACCCATTCCGGATGAGGACTCAGAGGCCTCCAGTCTCAGGAGACAAGACCGGCTGAGGATCCTGCAAGGTGAGATAGCTATGGCTTGTTCTGTCTCTCTGACCTACCAGCATTGACCCAATCACTGGCCTCAGGTTTGACTTTATTAATAAGAACTTTTAAGATTCCTGCTACAGGCTACATTGAAAATTAACCCTAGTCATTCAAAGTCAAGGGGCACAGTTTGAATATTACTGGAAGATATCATAGCTAATGTTTGAATTGTCTGTTCTTTTCAACATGTATTTGGAAAAAAAATGATCTTTACTGCCAAATAATTTAGATTTATTCAATGGAATAATTCTCATTTAACATTCAGTTAATGAATGTTAATATACAGAATTCTTAATTACCAAATTATGGTCATCTTAACGTTAAAGCTTCTGCACTGTTTAAAACACACTTTCTGGAGTATAGCGTTAAATATCTGTAGACTAACAGTAGCATAAATAGTCAATTTATACTGTGAATTAATGCTAAAATTCAGTTATTAGGATGTTGAATAGTGACCTGAAGAATGTTCAGGGATGTAATACAAATCTTAAAAGGTCTTATTAATAAAAACTCAGGAGCAAGATATTGGGGTGCATTTTGAAAGAACAGAGAAACAGAACAAGCCACAGCTAACCTCAACTTACCATGATGTATTTATTGCTTGTGCATATTGTATATAGTTATTATACTTATTGATATACTTTTTCTTATATTTGTTGTAACTTTCGTATTTTAAACCAAAAAATGGGGAAATGTGGTTGACATATTATGTACCTCAATAAACTTATCTGGGGGTCAGAGAACGAACAGCCAATATATTAAACATAGATTTAGGCAGTGATAGCACATGCCTTTAATCCTAGCATTCCGGAGGCAGAGCTCTGTCTGGATCTCTGTTAGTTCAAAGCCACACTGGAAACAGCCAGACATGGTGACACATGCCTTTAATCCCAGGAAGTGATGGCAAGCAGCAGAAAGGCATATAAAGTGTGAGGACCAGGAACTAGAGCCTTTTTAAGCTTTTAGGCTTTTAGCAGCAGTTCAGCTAAGATCCATTTGGACGAGGACACAGAGGCTTCCAATTTGAGGAAACAAGATCAGCTGAGGTATTGGCAAGGTGAGGTTAGCTGTGGCTTGTTATGTCTCTCTGATCTTTCAGCATTCACCCCAATATCTGGCTCCCGGGTTTGTTTTTATTTAATAAGACCTTTTTAAGATTGGTGCTACACAGGGACATACTTATGACCAAGTTAGATGCAAACTGACACATGGGGGAAATTTTTCCCCTAGCTACTTTGAAAGGGGAATGCTTTGTGGTTGAAGTTCTTGACAATAATTCAAACATATGGAATTCAAAATATACTGAAAGCTGCATGAGAGGCTGTGAAAATAACATAATGATTTATATGTATGTGTAACAATGTGCCATGATTTTGTTTTAGTAAACAGCAAGGATTCAACATTGACTACAGAAAAAACAATTGAAGAAACCATTCTAAAATTCATACTGGAGAACACTCAAAGACTTTTTTCCCCCAATCACAAGGCATTTTTCTTGTGAAATGATAAGTGATTAAGTCTTATAAACAATCATCCTAACTTGTGTTCTCCAGAGAAATTTCAGCACTGAGGCCAAAGTTACCACAAGAATTTTGTTTTCTGATAAGAAGATTCATGAATATTTTAGTTATTGAAAAATGTTCAATGTAATAAATGATTTTCTATTGAATAATATGATAATAAAGCATTCACTAGAAGTATCCCATGTGAAATAAGCTATAAACTTTGAGAAATATACTTTATAGATGTTGTAATGAATGAAAATTGATTAAGCCATGATAATTATTAGTTATGGATTTGTTTTATTGTGAAAGAGACTTCTTGATACAAAGAAAATAATATAGTTTTCCCACTTGACATAAATCTGACTCTTGTCATTCATTTTGCACTCAGTTGCAATTTCATCAGGATAATTTCCAACTTCTTTATTTAATTATTCAGTAAAGTAAATTCAAAATGTATTTGAAAGGATAATCAATAGGTTCTTATTTGCTATTTATTGACATGTAAACATTCATTAACAGCATTCTCAATCAAATAGTATATCGAAAAAGCAAAACATAAAAAAAACACAGTTTTCATTATGTGAAGAAATCACATAAGATGTAAAAACACATAGAGCATTTTATATTGTTTTAAACATTTTATATAGAATTTAAAATACATTAAACATAAATAGGAAATTATATAGTAAATCAAATATACAATTATGTTTTCTATGGTTGTAATTGTTACTTTTGTCTGGTCTGTGACTAAATATTTGACCAAACCACTTAAGGAATAAAATAATTATTTTGGTTCATGGATTTGTATCTGTCAGTTGATCACAGACAGGAAAGAATAGTGGAACGGACCAGGTAGCAGCATAGTGGACAACCTACGGAGAAACCATCAACAGGACAGAATTAGGGATGATATACCTGACCAAATATAAGCCTCCAGTGACCAGCATCCCTTCAATTGCTTATACCTCACATTTTAACCAACTTCCAAAAGTGCCCTCATATTATAATTTTTTTTTTCAGAGCTGAGGACCAAACCCAGGGCCTTGCACTTGCTAGGCAAGAGCTCTACCACTGAGCTAAATCCCCAACCCCATATTATAAATCTTTTAAAAGGTATAACTGTTTATTGTAGCCAGGTTTCTCGTCTCACCAGACCCCACAGTCCCATGACCCACTTATTAAAAAAATCGCTCAGAAGCTTATATTAATTATAACTGCTTGGCCATTGGCTCAGGCTTATTACTGACTAGCTCTTATGCTTGAATTAACCCATAATTTTTATCTCTGTTTAGTCACTCATGTATTGGTACCTTTTCTCACTTCTGCCTTGACATCTTGCTTTCTCTGTGTCTGGCTGGTGATTCCTAACTCAGCCCTTCCTTTTCCCAGAATTCTCCTAGTCTGTTTACCTCACCTATGCTTCCTGCCTGGCTACTGGCCAATCAGCATTTTTTTTATCAACTGAACAAAGCAACACATATTCACAGTGTACAGAATGACATCCCACAACGCTTCACCTTTTCTGTCTAATCAAAAAGGAAGTTTTGAACTCTAACATAGTAAAATTACATATGACAAAACAGTTATCAAACACGAATTATAGTTATAATATCTAGTCTATTTGTATTTGGCAAAATTAAAGGAAATATTCTATCTATACTGTATTTGTGAGTCTAAGGTTCATAACTAATTTATCTTTTATCATAACCAAGGACAATTATAACTATCTAGTCTTCAACTACAACAGAGACGTCAGATGAATATAATATTATCTAAATAAATAGGAAATGCATTGTAAGAAACTTCCAAAATTATGGAAATGACAGTGACAGGTGCCTGCCAGGAACCAAAGTTCCTCTGTAAAGTTGGGGGCATCCATCTTCAGCCTATAGGTCTAGAGTTTCAGTTGCTTCTCTTTGTGTTCTGTAGAATGTCTGGCAGTCTCCTCTGTGAAACAGGAACCTGAAGGACCATCTTGCCTTGTTTTGGCAAAACTCAGTGCTCATTTTTCTATGGGTCTTACATATCCTGTTCATACAACATTTTGTCAAGCAGTCCAGGCAAGAACAGTTTCTTGCCCAAATGGCTAACTGTTGCCATAAAGAAAACAAATTCCATATGGAGCTTCTATAATGTCCATCAACTTCTCTGAAGTAGATTGGTGCTGCCAAGAACAGATATGTTTCATTGTCCAGAAAAGTTTATGTTTTTAAAACATTTTAAATGTCATATTCTGCAAGACTTTGAAGTATTTGAAGATTACCTATCTAATTGAAATACATCTATGTATACCTAGAAACCTCAACTAACATGACTATATGTTTGACTATGACAGAAGACTGATTATTAATCAGTATTTCTTAATTATCCATTACAATTTAAATGAGTTATATAAATGTAATACCTTAAATGTGAGTATATAACAAAATTAACTTTAAATTTGTATCAATAAACTAAAACCCATAGCAATGTAAAACATTTTAAACAAGTTGTTGCTCTTTAAAAGTAGGTTCAATAATTTACCCTTTTATCCTGTCAAATCAATATCAATTTATTAAATCTGAATCTATGGAATATAAACACTTTGTAAGAGCCCATCAGTTGGTAACCAGGCCCCAACACATGAAGTTCAGTGGGACTTTCCATGTCAAATCAGTAACAGCTGTGCACTGTCACTGAAAAGAAGTCTATTTCCCAGTGTTAGTAAACACTCTATTGATAGACTTTTAACTAATAATGTGAACAAACATGACACAGAAATTTCAGGGGCTAATGTTTTTTGTCCTGACTAAGATCTATGGAGTACAGAGTGATGAAGCAAAAATAACATAAAAAGCACAGTAGGCCATAGTTTAAATGGCATTTAATCTTGCGACATAAGCTCAAAAATATAAGAAATGAAACATGGCAAGTGACAAGATTACCTCTTTTACCCCATGTGTCTCTGAATAGTATTCTATTTCACATGTGCACATATTTTCTTCATGTGCTCTTAGTATTGATGTCAGATGTTAGGTGCTGTGACTAGTGCAGTGATAAACATGAGTATTGTTGTGTGTTCCATATGTTAATTTCATTTGTACTGATTCATACATAGTCGCAGTGTGGGTAGATTATATGGTAACTACATTTTTAATTATTTAATAATTGTTTGTTTATTTTTCATCCTGGCCACAGGTTCCTATCCCTTCTCTCTTGCTAGTCCCTACCCACCCCTCTTTGTTCCCATACCCCAATCTACTTCTCAGGGCAGGTCTCCCATGGATATCAACAAAACATGGCCTATCAACTTGCAGTAAGATTACACATCTGTCCATGTATTAAGACTGGACAATGTGACCCAGTATGAGGAGTATGGCCCCAAAAGCTCATGAAAGAGTCAGAGACAGCCCCTGCTACCACTGCTAGGAATCCCACAAAAGGATATCAAGCTACATAACTGTAACAGATATGCCAAGTACCTAGTCAGTCCTATGCTGGCTCACCAGTTGTCAGTTCAGTCTCTGTGAGGCCCTATGCACCCAGATAAGTTGATTCTGTGGACTTTTCTGTGGTGTCCTTCACCCCTCTTACGCCTGCAATCCTTTTCCCCCTCTTCCTCATAATTCCACAGCTCTGCTTCATCCTAATGTTTGGCTATATGTCTACATCTGTTTCCATCTGTTGATAGATGAAACCTCTCTGGTGAAAACTGGGCTAGGCATCAATCTTATTAGTATAGCAAAATATCATTAGGCTGCATTACATTGACATTTTTTTCCCCTGTAGTCGTGTTTGGTTCTACCCTAGGTCTCTGGCTCATCCAGCCTGTGGGTTATGATGCTCCAGACAGTGTCAGGACAGGGCTTACTCTCCTGGCATTGGTTTTAGGCTAGACCAGTCATTGGTTGGCAACTCCCTCAATCTCTAGGCCACCCTTACCCCAGCATATACCATAGGAAGGACAGACTGTAGGTCAAAGGTTATGTGTTTGGGTTGGTGTCCTACTCTCTCCCCTAGAAGTTTTTCCTGGTCACAGGGGATGGCCAGTTGAAACTATGTATCTGCTATTGCTAGGTGTCTTAGCTGGATTAGTCATTGTACATTCCTAGGAAATTTCCTTATGCCAGGTTTTTATCTGAACCCAATATGTCCCCACTTTCCAGTAGTCTCTTTCAGTACTCTCCCACACCCCCCACAACCTGGTTGCTCATGTTACTATCCCCACCTGCCCTTAGTCCACTCATAAAATCTCTTCTATTTCTCCTTCCCAGGGAGATTGTAGCTGGAGTTTTTCTCCCGGTCCCACCAAGCCCAGGCAATCCCTTAGCCCATTTATAAAATAAACTTAGAGACGCATATGTTATTTAAACTGCTTGGCCATTAGCTTATGCCTATCATTGTCTAGTTCTTACTCTTATATTTAGACCATTTCTATTAATCTATACTTTGCCACGTGGCTCGTGGCTTATTGGTACCTTACATCTTCCTTGTCCCAGCAGCAGCTCCAGGCAGTGTCTCCCTTCCCTTCCTGTTCCCTCAGTTCTCCTCTCTGTTAGTCCCCGCCTATACTTCCTGTCTGGCTATTGGCCAATCAGTGTTTTATTTACTAACATATTTGCTATACAGAACATCCCACAGCAGGAGATCCTGGTGTCTACCCTCAAATCCTTCTTGTTACATAATATTTCTTAATCTGTGGTTTGCAGCCTGATTATCCTTTATTTTATAACTGATATCCACTTATGAGTGAGTACATACCATGTTTGTCTCTTTGGGTCTAGGTTACCTCACTCAAGATGTTTTTTTTTTTTTTTCTAGCTTCATCCATTTGCCTGAAAATTTCATGATGTCATTGTTTTTAACAGCTGAGTAATGCTCCATTGTGTAAATTTACCACATTGTCTTTATTCTTTGTTTGAGGGGAATCTAGGTTGTTTTCAAGTTCTGGCTATTATAAATAAAGTTGCTAGGAATATATTGAGCAAGTGTCCCTGTGGTATGATGGGTCACCCTTTGGATACAATTTTAGTTTTGATGAATCTTCCCATTGTTGTCCTTAATAATTTCCTCATTTATAGTTTTATTAACAGCTCAGAAAGATTCCCTGTTCTTCATAATATTAACAACATCTCTCCTGTCTTTTTTTCTTTAAGAAATTTTTTATTCATTTTATGTGTCAACCACAGACTCTCCTCTCTTCCCTCTTCCAGCTCTCCCCCAGCCTTCCACCCCATGACCTACCCGCATCCCCTCCCCCAATAGGGTAAGGCCTCCCATGGGGAGTCAGCAAAGCCTGGTATATTCAGTTGAGGCCAAACCAAGTCCCTCCCCCCTCCATCAAGACTGAGCAAGGCATCCCACCATAGGTAATGGGCTCCAGATATCCAGCTCATGCACAAAAGTTAGATCCTGATCCCATAGCCAGGGGCCTCTCAAATAGATCGAGCTACACAACTGTCTCCCATATGCAGAGGGCCTAGTCTGGCCCCATGCAAGCTCCACAGCTGTGAGTCTGGAGTTCATGAGTTCCTTTGAGCTTGATTCAGTTGTCTCTGTAGATTTCCCCATCGCGATCTTGACCGCCCAACCCCCACCCCCACCCCCCACCCTGCTCATATAATCCCTCTTTCCTCTCTTCCACTGGACTCCTGGAGCTCAGCCTGGTGAATGAGAAATAGATGAGAAATCATGAGTAAACTTGGAGGGAGTAAGGGGGAACAATATAGGGGAAGGGATGGGAGATGAGAACATCAGGGAATGGGATAGTCCAGCTGGGGGAGAGACAGAGTGGGAGAGCAATGAAAGAGATGATAGAGAGACATTGTGGGATTAGGGAGAAACCTGGTACTAGGGAAATTCCAAGGAATCCACAAGGATGACCCCTGCTTAGACTACTAGCAATAGTGGAGAGCATGCCTGTACTAGCCTCCCCCTTAATTAGATTGATGAATACCCTAACTGTCATCATACAGCCTTCATCCAGTAACTGATGGAAGCAGATGCAGAGATCCACAGTCAAGCATTTCCTATCTTTTTTTAAGCAACTCTATTAGGAGTGAGGTGATATTTTACCATGATTTTTATCTGCATTTCCCTAATGCTGAGTGAATTTTCATAAGCTCTTGGTCAGTTAAATGTGCTTTCGTCATAAACATCCACTTGTTTTTGTTATTCCTCCTTTAGCCCCTATTGGAATATTTGGTTTTTTAGCCTTTGAGCTTCTAATGTCCACATAAATTTTGGTAATTAGTCTTTTACCAGATGCTTAGTTAGTAAATAGTTTTACCCATTTTTTGCTGGTATCTTCACTTTTTTGATTTCTTCCTTGGCTGTGATAAAGCCTTTTTGTTTGTAGTAATACAATTAATCTTTATTTTTAAAATGTATGTGCTTTTGTCATTATTTCAAAAGATCACTGCCCAGACTAATATGTGGTGTTTTCTTTCGGTCCTCTTCTATAAGATTTTTAGTTTCTGGTCTTACTATTTAAAGTTTGATAATATTATAATTGATTGGCTTATCATCAGAGATGAAATCTAGGTTGATTTAACAACAAGTAAGCATCCAATTTTCCCAATCAAAATTGTTGTAGAGAACTTACACCTCCACTATGGTTTTGTAACCTTTGTCAAAAGTCAGATACTATCTCTAAATGCGTAGATATTTTTCCTATGCTCTCCATCTTCTTCCATTGTTTTAGGCATCTGTTTTTCATGCTATCCCATGCTGTTCTGATTACTTTATCTCTGTGGCATAGATTTAGGATAGCAGTGTGATGCTTCTGGCTTTATGATTTTTGTTCAAAATTGCTGTGTATGCTTTGGTCTTTTATGATTTGGAAAAATGTTCATATTACTATAATTTACATTTCTGTAAATAACTTCATTGATGTTCAGTGACATAGTTTTGACTCTAGATGTCACTTAAGATATGATCGGTATTTTAACAATATTCTTCATTTCAGCCTAGAAGTCTGGAATATTGTTGCAATTTTGTATCATTTTCAATTTCTTTCTTATACACTATAAAAATACTGTGTGTTTTCATATGCCTACTTTATATTCTATATAAACATATTACTTTTTTTCATGCCATGCTTCTCACTTTATTCATACACTGTAAAAAATACATGTCCCCAAATTTAATAAGAGTTATTATTAGGTTTGAGGTAGTACAAAAAGTACTTTGATAATATTAATATTCACCAGATAAAGCAAATCTTAATCACTTTACTTCTATCATTCTTTTGTAGATATAATTTAATGAGTCATTTTCATCACAACTAGTACATTGTTAAACATATTACTTTTTTAACAGTGTTTGTGGAGTCTTTATAATTTTCTTTATGTTATATCCTATTAAATAGGTTTGTTTCAATTTCTTCTTTCCTAACCTTCATGCTTATTTGTTCTTTTCTTGTTTAACTGCTCTGACTGGAACTTATAATAATACGTTCAATAGGAATGATGATGGTAGAGCTGTCTTTCTCTTTTCCCCAGGCAAATCTTCAAGGGACATCTTTGAATTCTTCCCCATTGGCTATGTTGCCTGTTGTGGGATTTTCTCACATAGTTTTTATAATAGTGAATTGATTTTCTTATAAGTATCATTAGGTGAGAAATTTTGTTTTAAATATTTATTTATTGTTTATGTCTTTTAAGTGTGTGTGTGTGTGTGTGTGTGTGTGTGTGTGTGTGTGTGTGTGTGCATTAGTGCAGATGCAAGCAGAAGCCAGAGGTATTAGATCCCACTGGAACTAGAGTTACAGGTGGGTGTGAGTCAACTGACACAATGATGAGAATCAAATAGAAGTATGTGTGTTTAACCACTAAGGCATCTCTCCAGCAATGGTAGTGAACACTTCTTATGATGAATGATAAATTTTTCCAAGTTGTTTTCCTAAACCTAGTGAACTTGTATGAGTAGTCAACCAAAATCTGATTTGACCTGAGGTTCACTTCATGATAAGGAACCCATACTAGATACTGCTAGGATGAGCAAGAACCAGAGACAATATAGCCCAGAGACCTCAGGTGAAACCAAACACTACTGTCATAAAAAAAATGTATACTATCAATAAAATGACTCCTAATGATATTCTAGGATACTCACAGATCAGTGCCTTATCTAGTCATCATCAGAGAGGCTTTCACTGGCAGCAGATGAGAACTGATGTCCCATCAGAGACCCACAGCCAGACATTACATAGAGCGAGAGAGTCTAAATGGAAGTTCTCCATCAAATCCCTTTCCTAAGAGCTCACAGAATCAAGTAGAGATTGTCAGAACCAGAGGGTACATAGGACATGTGAAGACTGTAACTAGAGTTTTCCTGCCTTGCCCACAGTCAGAACAAATCTTTGTCACCCGCCAGTCCCACAGCCACTCAGACCCAGTCAAGTAAGCACATAGACTTATTTTGCTTGCAAACTGTATGGCCGTGGCAGGCTTCTTGCTAACTGTTCTTATAGCTTAAATTAATCCATTTCCATGAATCTATACCTTGCCACGTGGCTCGTGGCTTACCGGCATCTTCACATGCTGCTTGTCATGGTGGCGGCTAGCAGTAACTCCTTCCGCCTTTCTGTTCTTTCTTTTCTCCTCTCCGTTAGTCCTGCCTATACTTCCTGCCTAGCCATGGGCAATCAGTGTTTTATTTATTGACCAATCAGAGTAATTTGACATACAGACCATCCCACAGCAGAAGACCAAGGCACTCTGAACTGAATAAGAAAGGGAAATGTGAGTTCAATCACTGAAGCAGCAAATACAGGGTTTTCATGGGTCTGCATCAGGACCACTGTGTATATATTACAGTTTTTTCTTAGTATTTTTATGGGACTCCTGACTATGAGAACAAGTGGGTGTCTGAGTCTTGTTCCTGTTTTGGGGATTCTTTTCCTCCTGTTGGGTTGCCATGATAGTTTTTGCTTCATCTTCCAATATTTCATTTTATGTTGTCATGTTTGGTTGTTATATTTTATTTTTATTTATTTATTTATTTATTTATTTATTTATTTATTTATTTAGGTTTTTCGAGACAGGGTTTCTCTCTGTAGCTTTGTGCCTTTCCTGGAACTCACTTGGTAGCCCAGGCTGGCCTCGAACTCACGGAGATCCACCTGCTTCTGCCTCCCGAGTGCTGGGATTAAAGGCGTGTGCCACCATTGCCTGGCTTGGTTGTTATATTTTAGAAACCATTCTTTTCTAAGGAGAGACAGGAAGAGATTACATCTGGACTAGAGGACAGGTGGGAAGGGTTTGAGAAGTAGAGGGAGAGGAAGCTATAATCAGAATATATTGTATAAGAAAGGAATATATTTTCACTGAAAGGAAAAAAATAGAAAATATCAGTAATAATAAAACATAATTGACAATACCTGTACAGATTAAAATTTCTTCTTCTGTTAACACCTGAAAGCATATCAGAAACTTCCTTTTCTTCTATTCATAGCAATATGATAAAGAAAATTATACAGTTATAATACATTTTGAGTCACATAAATATATTCATATGCATATTTTTTGATACTGAATTTAACAAGGGAGGGCTGTTGAGATGACTCAGTTGGTTAAGGCACTTGCCACTAAACCTAACAGTCAGAGTTCAGTCTTTGGGACCCACATGGTGGAAAGAAAGAACTAGCTCGTCTTCTCACCTCCACATGTAGGTTGCCATCCAGATCTAAGCTCCATCCATGTTACCTCCACATGTAGGCTACCCTCCATCCCTATTACAAATAAGTAAATATGTAAAACAAAATTCACAATGATAGCAGTAGTCAGCTACTAAATAGTTAAACTTACTCTTTTCAGATGCTTAAGTAATTTTCAGTTTAATATCATTACTGGTTTGACAATTATTAGCTTATGTATATTGGTCATCCCCTTAGACTGTTTTACAGACTGAACTCTAACCCTCCACGTTATTGTCTTTGTAGACTTGATCCAGAAAGAAACAACAAAAAAAGTTCAATGAGGTTATAAAAGTAAAAGAAAAATCAAATTAAATAATGTGGAATAATTGTTTGTAGTTCATTATATAAAACACCAATGTAAAGAAAATCAGAGCTTAGTCAGTACACAAGCCTCCTGTTTATTCAATAAATACACACAATGAGCACTAACTATGTAGCAAGCTCACAGAGAAGAATAAGCAAGCAGAGTTGGTTTCAAATTTATAGAAATTGCACTCATTCTTGTCTTCTTGTGCTTTTGCTTTAAAAGCTGAAAGGAAAAGACATGTTAAAAACAACCATGATGAAGGTCTCCTGAGGATGGGCCAGCTGCAGCAATGTCTTTGTACACAAAGGACTTTTACCTCCAGAGCATGCTGAGGCTTTTCTGTCACTATTATTTTGAGAATGTCCTCAGAGAATTGGAAGAAGACAAGCCATCCAAGGATGATACAGATCTAAATATAATGCAGTTCTATTATAAAAATGCTCTTTTGGAGAGGTGCTAAATATGAAACTGCATATGCTTGAGTTCTGGGCTCTATTATATAATTTGTAGCACTGCCCTTATTTTTCCTCACTCTCTCCTGAAACTGCTTCAACTAACCTTACCTAGAAGTGCCTTATCATGGGCTGATGGAAGACTGTGATTTTTGAATAACCCAAACTGATTTCCAAATGAGCAGGATCTCAGTAGTCTTAAATGTTGACTCTAATGGAGGTACATAGAAAGAGAGTGAAAGGGGAATGATTTACTCATATGGTCAGAATGGAGAGATTAAGAAATCCCTGACGAAGCATTGTTTTAAGAAACTCTGGTTCTTAGTATAGAAAATATCCAAGCTCTGTTAACTTTATTTTCCACATTAAAAAGTTATCAATCTATACAACAAATATTATTAAATGTGTAAATTTTTGACATAGAACAAATTTCAAGAGTGTCCCTGTACAGTAGCCACTTTTTTCTTCATAGGACATATTATTTTAAAATGCTTCTAATTATTACTCTGTCTACTTGGCTGACAAAGGAGAGTACATATAACCATTTAGATTTATTTGCACTGATAACATGAGAGAAACATTCAAAATTTAAATTCTAATTTGTGATGACTACAACTATAGTTATTTAAGATTATTATTTTTCCTTTTCTCTTATTTTTTCCCAAGCCTCTCAGGCTAAAACAGCTGAACCATGGACATGGGAACAGTGATCTTTCTGTGCCTCCTGAGTTCCTATCATTACCAAGTTTCTTCACTCACATCATCATATTACCTCCAGCATTTCACTTTAGGGAATGTTGAAAGATAAAAAAAAAAATTAAGGTATATCTCTACTGCACTTAATAATTAAAACACCTATATATACAAAGTCTGTCTGTGTTCCATGACAGCAGATGCAGATAAAAATAAGCAGAAAAAGGACTTCAGGTAATATTTTACTTAAAACATTATAAGAAGTATAGAAAGATTTTTCTATTAGTTCTACTGACAAGTTGTAGTTATGGACTGTAACTTCACAGTAGCTAGGGATTAAGAAAAACTAAAAAACCAAAATAAAGCAAAAACAAAGTTGAATGTATAACATTAAGGAAATTCACAATTTTCTGGGCCAAAAATAAACCAACAAGAATCATATTGAAGATTTGAAAACTAGTATTAAATCATTTTAAATTTATCTCTTACAGTAAATGGAATAAATGTCTTATTTCCTTTTCATAAATTATACCTAAGTTTGACAACCACAGCATTAAATTTAGATGATGAAAATGTCGAGCTGGGCAAGGTGTTAGCTAAGTGGTTGTTGCAAAAATTAGAAACTACAGAAAAAAAAATCAGCCTTAGCCAGAGGGGAGGGCTATTGGGGATAATCCAAAGGAAATATTTGTCTTTCAGGGCAGTGCTGTATTAAGTTCAGTAGTCTATTCTTGGATCAGAAATTGGAAAAAACTTTTTTTCTGTAATCAGGATGAAGACAACTGGTTTGCGGAAATCTTTTGAGCTTTCCCCTTTATAATAAATGTGTAACCATGAATTATTGGAGGTTGTTGCAAAAGTAACTGACCTAGAGTGGTGCATGACATAATTTGCTTGCGAATGTCATGGGATATTTTTTTGTGAGGCTGATGGATGAGGTGATTCTTAAAAATTGGCAAGCTGTTATCTAGATAAAGTGAGAAACTGAAGGTTTGAAATGGGAATGGGAAAGGGAAATGCTGGGTAGACCAGGGATCACCATGAGAAATGCATCTCAGAGGAGCATTAGTATGCTTGGGTAATAAAGGCGGGGCAGATACATCTGTGTCTATCATTACCATTCAGGAAAGCCAGGGTGAACACTGGGATAGCTGGCTCAGATCGTGTTGAATAGTATTAAAATTATAAATCACAAAGTTTACAATCCCCTAGAGCTTTATTTTGTCAGATATCACGTTTAAGGTATGACAAAACACCACTGTCTGAAATGTTCCTTAAATTTCTAGTCCCATGGATCACTCTCTCTCAGAATTAATCCTTCTTTCCTGATCTTAAGTGTTAAGGAAATGATTGCCCTTATGATGTGCACTCAATAGTGAATAGCCCAAGAGCCACTACCATGTCTAGCATCTTCCTTATAATATAATTGAAACAAAAGAGGTAGGGAATGGAGAGAATCATTCTATCTGGTGACCCAAGAGCCCTTAGGAAAATGATGATGTACATTTGGAATATAATAAAAAAATATTAATCATGACGACAACCATGACCTTGGACTTATCAAACACACCAAGAACAATATTGAGGTGCTTAGAGAGAGAAAAACAATAAGTGAGATACACATGACAATTAAGGCATTTGATTATTGTAACTTTTAAATTTGAAAGACAGTAGAGAACAGATTGGTAAAAATAAGGGTGTGATGTGTACTTGAGTAAAGGGGAGCAATGGTAACTTGAATGTGGTATCACAAAAGAGAGTAGACATCTGTATTAACAAAAGGGCTTTGGGAATTGGAGTATGTAATACCTTTATAAGGGAAGAGTTGGAAAAAGGATGGAGGTGATTATATGAAAGGATGGATAAAGAGAAGACAGAATGATAACCTCTAACATTCTTCTTGCTCAGATGGCCCAAGATGTACTTTGAATTAAATGCTTTTTTAAAAATCATTATCTTGAAACCATTAATCAATTAAGTTTTGAATACTTGATTTGAAGTGAGTTCCAACATAACAGAGCATTGTCAAGAGGATAATGCTTTACTCCACATGAACTCTTCCCTCCTACTATCTTCATGATTTCTTATGAAATTCTTATAACTACCTGCTCTGTCATCCTCTTTCAACTAGGACCTTCACAAATATGTGGTCCTCTGCCTCCTCTTGTGGGTTTCAGCAGCTCAGGCTGGAATCTCCCTAGCTTTGTTCATGGATTCATTGCTGTTGCCTCCACACTTAGTAATATACTGAACAAAATTGTAGGGGAGGCCGAAGTGAGCAAAACTGCTCCATGGAATATTTGGGTGAAGTACAATTATGGTCATCTCTTCTATGGGCTGGCAACACCATATCATGCTTGCTACTTGGAGACAAGCCTTTTGCTCACCTGAATCATATGTCTCTTGTGATATACTTTGAATTCCTCTGAAAACGCCTCATCCATTCATTGACAAGGCAACTAATTCATGAAGAAATGACTTCAACATCCAGAAACATGTGAGCTAACATATAAAGCAACAAGATGATGAACCAAGCAACATGGACATGGAGACAATTCCAAATTGGCTCTCTCTTTTTCTGCCTCCTACTTGTAAATCAGGATTAAGCTCTCCGCTACTACTGCAATGCCATGGTTGCCTTCCTGCTTCTATGCTCTCCCTTCATAATGTTCATGCACGCCCTGAAACGTAAGCTTCAATAAACAATTTCTTCTGCAAGTTGAATTGGTCCTGATACCTGCACCTCAGTAGAAAAGTAAATAAGACTTGTATCCTTTATCAACAGCTGTATTGTGATTTTAAAAAATCAGTTACACTGACTGCAGGTAGATAAACATATTCTTACAATATTGTCTATTTTAAACGAATTTCTAAATGGTCTTATTAAGTAACAAACATGGAGCCAAATATAGGTACGAAAGCCTTAAAGATCAGGGAAAGAGGAAAAGCCACCAGCCAACCTTACCTCACCAACTCTGCAGCTTCCAAATGCTAGCTACCTGCTGTCTACCCATGCCTTTATATGCCTTGCTTTTCTGCCCTCTCATGGCTCTTAGCCCAGCTACCTTTCTTGTCACTGTCTGTCTATATAGACATCCAGGTCTCTATGGCTGGTACTGGGATTAAAGGCTTGTGTCACCACCCTTGGCTCTATTCCCTAGTATGACCTTGAACACACAGAGACCCTGCCTGCTAAGTAATCTGATTAAGGGTGTGTGCTGCCTGACTTAGTTTACTTAAAATGGCTGGCTCCCCCCCCCCATCTCCAGGCAAGCTTTATTTATCAAAGCACAAATAAAATATCACCACAGTTTATATATTTTAATAAATGAAAATATGTGTTCTACAGTGTTGTCCATACAAAAAAAATTAGTCAACAGAGATTTACTACAAAAGAGCACAAGGGAAGGAACATTCTAGTTGAGTTTAGTGGATACATTCTATGTCTGATGGTGACAGGGTTCATTTGACTCTATGCTTTACTAATTATCATATCATTACACCCTCAACACTAGAAGTTCTTTCATATGAAAATTAGAGAATAATTGAGTGAATTGAGAAATAAGCTCAGATTTTGTAATGTAATAAATTGAAAAATGTCAGTATGGACTAATTGTTCCTGCATTAGTGTGCCCATAGTTGTTTCTCTAACTCTCTTAGTTTCTCTCTCAAACCTCCCTCTTCTTTGTCTTTCTGTCACACTATCTGCTGACATTTGTATACTCTGTCCTTGCTTGTCTCTGTAGCTGCCTTAGCTACTTGCTGTCCATATGTCTGATGCTGTTTGGCCTATCTACTGTGGTTATTACTTAAAGAATCACTTTGTCATCCCAATAATTATTGGTGTTGCTTCAAATCAACCATAAGAAAGGGGATAAAATTTCAAAATCCCCTTTCTCCTCCTCCCACTCATTTCCACACAAATGCTCCTTTCAGGACACCAACCTGGACTAGTTGTGGTGGTGATATTTTGGGCTCTAACAAATAAAGCTTTCCTGGAGATCACAGTGCAGAGCTAAGCCACTAGTTAGCCATAGAGGCCAGGCAGTGGTGGCACACATATTTAATCCCAGCACCTCGGGGAAGGAAGCACAAGATCAGGAATTCAAGGCTACCCTGGGCTACATGAGATTGATCCAGTCTAAGAGAGAAACAGAGCCAGGCACACTTAATATTATGGTGGAGACAGTGTATTATAAGGTGAAAGGAGACAGGAACTCAGCCGCTTTCAGGCTGAGGAGGTGACAAGGTAAGAAGTAATTGTGGCTTACTCCTTTGTCTCTCTGATCTTTCAGCATTTACCCTTATATCTGACTCCAGGATTTTATTATTGAGACCAGTTAGAATTTGCACTACATCTTATGGAGAGAAGTAGCAGTTAGAGACTCCTTTAAGAAGAGAGATTCAATGAGAAAAGTAAAAATATCATTAAGACCTAAGTGTTCAACCAAAGTGAGTATGTTATACTGGGGCTTTTCAAAGAAATGTAGAGAAACTATATCCTGATTAGGGTTCCAAACACAAACAAAAGTCAAAGCAGAAGCTGTATGTGGATGTCCTCTCTTGAATCCCTGCAAACCAAATGCTCTCTCTCTCTCTCTCTCTCTCTCTCTCTCTCTCTCTCTCTCTCTCTCTCTCTCTCTCTCTCTCTCTCTCTGTCTTTGTCTCTCTGTTTCTCTGTCTCTGTCTCTCTGTATAGCACTAATCCCTTTGGATCATTCTTAATGTTGGTTTTCTTACCCTCATTTCAAGTGTTTAAACTATTACTCATCTGACTTATTCTGTTATTCTTTCTTCTTCCAGTTCACCTCCCATCCCAGAGCTTGATTGGCAAACATTAACTCTGGAACATTCTGTGTCCTAGAATAGAAGGTACAGGACTCAAAGGCTTGAAGCACCATAGTTGACTCCGAGATCTCCTGCTGTAGGAGAAAATACAATTTGTCTACATAATTCTGATGTTAAGATCTATAGTCTAGGAACACAGTGTTGTACACTCAGATCAACCCTCAATAAACTCTCCTAAGAAATGTTTTCTGCTAAATACAGTTAGGTGTTCTCTGGAGACACTCATGTTAGAAAGAACAAACTGTTAGAGAAAAATAATCATGACACCACACAGTCTGATTTGTCTCAGGTATCTCATGTAGCACAGTACAGACAAATATTAATAAATTTAGTGGAGAATTGAGAACAGGACTTAGATTTAATTTAATGTAATAAATTATCTATAGACTTTTTTCTTTCAAAGAGTATCACCATTATTCTTTTACTGCTTCCTCAACCTCATGTAATTTGCTTGACAGTACCTTAAATATGTGACTCGGTGACCAAAGATGAAAAATTTATCAAGAATTTATGGAATTATAGTATGAATTTTCCTTGTATACATAAAAGACTCCATATCACAACTTCATCATAAATTTTTCAATAGTTACATAGTAGAGAATTATAATGTATATGAACTATAATTGTGTTTTTAAATTGTGTATTAAAATAAGGGAAGGCTGGGAGGTGGGAGGAGGGAGGACAGGGAATCTGTGGTTGGTATGTAAAATGAATAGAAAATCTCTTAATAAAAAATTATTTTTAAAAATGTGATTTTTAGCTGGGCGGTGGTGGCGCACACCTTTAATCCCAGCACTCGGGAGGCAGAGGCAGGTGGATCTCTGTGAGTTCGAGGCCAGCCTGGGCTACCAAGTGAGTTCCAGGAAAGGCACAAAGCTATACAGAGAAACCCTGTCTCGAAAAACCAAAAAAAAAAATGTGATTTTTAATAGAAAATGGAAAGGATAAAATAACGCCAAATGAAAACATACAAAAAATGTATGTTTCTAAGCTGGGTGGTTGTAGTGCACGCCTTTAATCCCAGCACTTGGGAGGGAGAGGCAGGTAGATCTCTGTGTGTTCGAGGACAGCCTGGTCTATAGAGTGAGTTCCAGGACAGCTAGGGCAACACAGAGAAACCATGTCTCAAAGAACCAAACAAACAAACAAAAAAAAAAGGAATTTCCTTTGACATTGTGACCTTGAGTATCCCAGGAAGCAATGAAAAAATAAATTATTTAATTATAACAATGTGTTTTTCACTCTTTCCAATTTCCAATTAAAATAATAAGCATTTCTGGGTGGTGGTGGTAGTGGTGCACATGTTGAATCACAGCAGTGGGGAGGCAGAGGAAGGATGATCTCTATGAGTTTGAGACTAGCCTGGTCTATAAAATGAGTTCCAGGACAGCCAGAGCTGTTACACAGAAAAATCCTGTTTCAAAAAAATCTACAAAATAAATGAATAATAATAATAAGCATTATATTCTTGTTAATCTGGAATTATTTTTTAAAGTCACATGTTGATCAGGTATAGTGATGCATGATTTTACCCAGCTCTCTGGAGGCAGAGGCTGGCATAGCTCCATGAATTCATGGCTAGCCTGGTCTGAATAATGTGTTTCAGTCCATCCAGAAGTACGTAGTAAGACTCTTTATTTTCTTTTTAAAAAAAGTTATATACTGTTATATGAATACATGTTTTTTCTTTCTTATATTAATTACAGTATAAAAGGAAAAGAATTTTGTGGAAAAAATATTCTACACTCCACTTAATACTCAGTTTCTTCTGTGGAAGTATATAATATATATTTGAAAGTTCAGTTAATGCTGATCAATATCTATCTTTCGAGAAAAATATCATTTTAAATAGACAAAGGCTGGACATTAAATCCTGCCTAACTATATTTGTTACATTTTACGCTAAAATTATGTTTTGGGGTCACTCAAGTATTTAGATTTACTTTCATATTACATAAACCTCATATAGTCAGTAAGGGGGATATGAATGACAAAGTTACCAATTTCTCATGAAACAAGAAATTACCCAAAATACCAAAATCACTATTAGAGCTTTGACTAATTTACATTTTAACATATTACTGCAATGCAGGTATACACTAGTTGCCAAACTGGTCATGAATGGATTATAGCATATGTTATATGATGTAACATTTAGAATCTGTGCACAATAGGCACAATTGTGAATAGAAGAAATAAAAGCAACAGCAACCAAAATAAAAAATAGTAGAGCACAACACATACATCTATATGTTTATTTTACTTATGGAGACAGTTTCTGCTCTGTTTTCCCAACCTTATTCAACAGTTAAACTTTACAGCTCAATATTCTGGATACA
Source organism: Peromyscus maniculatus bairdii (assembly GCF_049852395.1). Classification (NCBI taxonomy): domain Eukaryota; kingdom Metazoa; phylum Chordata; class Mammalia; order Rodentia; family Cricetidae; genus Peromyscus; species Peromyscus maniculatus. The sequence continues at coordinate 91,504,467 of NC_134857.1, read as the reverse complement.
AATTTCTTTGGATTTTATTGGAAATAAATATAGAATATTGTATTGGCAATCACATAACATGTTTGTTCTGTTTGGTGTATGGTCACAAATTCTTAATATTAATAAAATAAAAGTTTTATTACAGATCAGTTCCTAAGAGATCTGAAAACTACGCCACAGAGCCACAAAATCTTATTGAATTCAACAAGTATACTGCATCACTCAGTCTCTTAGATAGTTACAAATTCTGCTTGTCTTCTTTAACAGCCAAGCTCTTAGCTTCTGGAGTATGTCCCCTATTTGATCATAGAACTGAAACAGAAGCATATCTGAAAACTTAGCTGTAATTCAATTTCCTGTATATATTTAGCTGATAAACTGCAGGATACAGCTTCAATTTATATAAAACACATTCACATGCTTGTACTTTGTCATCAAATTAAATTCTATGGTTATTTAACCAAATAATAATTTTTTATAGTAAATTTCAAATTCCAGATACTTTTGATTGAAATAGCATACTAAAAGTTGTTATTTGCTGCTCTGAGTCACAGTAATGCAATCTAGACTTTGAAGTTCCATTCTTATAGAACTTTATCATGCATAAAACTGATCACTTAAAAAACAGTTTCTAAAATATGTATATGCATAGATATAATGTATTCTTTAAAAAGAACAATAATATTGATTTTCAGTCTGTTTTGATAGCCTGGAAAGAAGATAATGTTTGTTTACTGAGGTTTTATTCTTTGAAAAAATTATTATACAACACCCAGGAGAAACAGTTCCAGATGGGTATCGTCAAAATCTAGGCACTTCAAGACATAAAAGCAAGAAATAAAGATTTTAAGCAAGATTCATCAACCACAGAGTTAGGAATGCTTACTTAAATGACTATTTAGAATTTGAGAATTCCTAGCAATTAATATTTCTTAGGGTATGTGGCAATATCTTGTAACTGGATTTCTTTGGACCCCAGTTCCCAAATAATGAGCTGGAGACTTCTTACTAAGTATGAGAGCTTGGCCTTAGCTTAGGCTTGTCCCTTACCTGGGAAGCACACACTGGAGCTAACCCTGTGGTCAGGGACACGGATAAGCCAACGCTGAGGGCATGAGGATATGAAAGCAGGAGAGCTGACCCTGCCTCCTCCTCAGTTGCCTACTCCCCTCATCTGCCATGGTGGCATAGTTGAGGGAATGATCCCATGCCCCCCATCTAGGGCAGGCAAGAGAGTGAGAGAACTATCCCTGCCCAAAACAGCTGCAGGACACAAGATACCAAACCCTGCCTCCCTCCTGGGCAGCACACTAGAGCTGACCATGTTGTAGGAGCCTAAAGCAAGCCAGCCTGAAGAGAGAGCAGGAGAGCTGACCTGGCATCCTCTCACCTCATATTCCCCCTACAACAATCAGGAGGGCCCTGCACCTTGCCTGGAAAAAAACCCAGTAGAGCTGGCCCTGGTGATATGAGTGGGGAGTACCCGGATCTGAGGGCCCTAGAGCAGGAGAACTGACTGACTCCTTGCTAAAGGCCACATCAGGTAAGCCAGCCTAGGCAGTGCTGGAGAGCTTGCCCACGTAGTAACAATGAAGGAAAGCTAATGAGCTGACCTACACACCTACCACCCATGCCCAGAAACAGGACTATGAATTGGTTCACCCCAACATCCACCTCATCTCTGAATTGTTGGATCATGTGAAAGGGATGAATTACAGCTTACTACAGCTTCCACAAGAAGTTTTTTCTTTTTTTTTCTGTTTTTGTTTGTATTTCTGTTTTTGTCTTTGTTTGGTTTAGTTTAATTTTTTAAATTGGTTTTGATTTGGGGAGGGGGAAAAGTTGAAGGGCAGAGAACAATTCAAGGAGACAGGAGATAAGTGGGACCAATAAAGGGAAAAATCTTAAATTAACCCATTTATATTAATTTATGTTATGCAACATGGTTCATTACCTCCCATCTATACTGCATGGCCAACTTCCACCATGTCTTGTTCTTGCCTTTCTGACTCTTCCTCCAAGTTTCTCTGGCTCCACCAGAAGTTCCACCTACCTATCCTGCCTAGCTATTGGACATTCAGCTCTTTATTAAACCAATCAGAAGGTTTCTTAGATAGGTGAGGAAGAACACACATCTTCACACAGCATGATCAAGTCTCCCAAAACAATATCTTTTTTGTCATTTGAATTGATGATGATACAATGACTACAATGATACCCCTTTAAATTATTATGTATATGTCCTAAGAAATAGAAATAAATATATGATCAGAACACGTGGATAAGAAAATTTTGAGGCTGGAAAATATCTTGTTCTATAAATCATAGTTAGATTAGCCGAGTGGTGGTGGTGCACACCTTAAATCCAGCACTTGGTAGACAGAGCCAGGTGGATCTCTGTGAGTTCTAGGCCAGCCTGGGCTACCAAGTGAGCCCCAGGAAAGGCACAAAACTACACAGAGAAACCCTGCCTCAAAAAAACAAAAAAAAAGTTAGATTAAATTAAATGGTCATTCAATAAGTAGGCATTATATCAATGAAATTGTTTTGTGATCTAGTTTAAAATGTAATAATAGGAAAGAGCATAGATATGGGAAAAAATGACTTCAGGTATTTCATCTTTCTCTTTGATTTCTTCCTCAAAGTAAGGCAGAAAAAATACTTTGGACAAGAAATACAAGAATCATAAATACTCTAGGTAAAGCTGTTGTAGATATCACTCTGTACGCAGTGAATGCTCTGATTAGTTAATTAATAAAGTGCTGATTGGCCAGTAGCCAGACAAGGAGAGAGAAGAATTCAGGGAAGAGGAAGGCTGAGTCAGGAGATGCTGTCAGCCATGAAAAGCAAGATGTAAAGATACTGGTAAGTCACAAGCCATAAGCCATGTGGCAAGGTACAGATTTATAGAATTGAATTGGGTTAATTTAAGATGTAAGATCTAGCTAAGAAGAAGCCTGAGCCATTAGGCCATACAGTTCGTAATTAATATCAAACTCTGTGTGTTTATTTGGGTCTGAGTGGTTGCAGGCCCAGGTGGAACTGGAGAAAACTTCAGCTACATAAAGCAACCTGTGTTTGATAAAGAGTTTGTTTTTCTACACCTGGTGACAAAGGCCTCTAACTGTAACTGTCCAAGAAGTTGAGACATAAAGATAGCCAGGTTAAGTGCCTACCTAATATATAAGATGTGTTCAGGGACAGCATGGGGCTATTAGTGGTAACTTTTCTTAAAATAAAAATAAAAAATGTAAATAGTCTGGGCATGTCTAGCTCAGTGTAGGGACAGGAAGACACCTTCCATGTGTAAAATTTAGGGTTTAATCCTCAATATTTTAAATCATTAAAAAATATGTAACAGAAATATTTTCTTCAGAAACCCCTGCACTGAATTAAAAGTCAGAAATGTATGACTGATTTTGTTACTATTTACCTTGACAAGTATTTGTTCCATGTCTTTTGTTCTATATTTTGTGATATCAAGTCAAAAATCAAATTCTCTGAAATAATAAGCACAAATGTTATTTTCGTTCATCCATTTAATTATTATTTAATGCCTAGTATGTGCCGGTGTGACAGCAGCTGACATTATTTTGTGTCTGTCCCCAGTACTCTGAGTCCCTGAACTTCATGTCCTCTGCAGGGACATGAAAATCTTTAAGGACAGTCTGTCTATCCAATTTACCTCATTCTCTTTCAAGGTTGAAGACATAGTTGCAAGCCATGGCCCTAAATCTTCAGTCTGGATTCCAGGAAGAGTAAAGCCTGTCGGGACAGACTGGTGCCAAGTTGAGAACAATGATTTGTACTGGACAGATGACACCAAGCGAGGGTTACGTTGTGGAAAGCAGGAATTGTGTGCTTCAGAAATGATGGTGACTTTCAGTTCATCCTTTGTCTTTTCAGGTTGAGAACTGATGCTAAGGAGAGTCAGAAAGACACCTTGAGCAAGACTGTGGAACGTTTCTTTCTGCTCTTGGGCAGGTAACCTCAGCTGCAGTGAGTTCCTGAGTGCTGAAGCTATGTCACAGTCAGAATGGACTTCAGTGTTATTGATAAACAACGAAACTGTAGATTAAAATCATAGAAATAGAAGCTTTATATGTGTATTTCATATATATATTATATATATAATGTATATATGTAAGCCATATATAAACCAGTATAAAAATGAAGATAGTGAAGTGTTACACATCCCATAAGCTTCTTCACAACCCCTTAGTAATCCCTCTCTGAACCCTACATCCACAGCCTCCAATTATTGTTTCTATCATTAGACCTTAATATTTTCTAAATTTTAAAAAAATTAAAAATATCTTATTTTTCTGTGCTCTTTCATTCAGTCTTACTATCAACTATCATTTTACTGTTTTTTTTTTTTTATCAGGATCTCATAGTTATGATGTCTTCAAACATGATTCGCAGCCCAGGATAACCTTGAACTTCTGATCCACCACAGGCCTGCTTCCAAGTACAGGGATCATTATAAGCATGTGTCCAAAGCCTAAATTAAATTTCTTAATAAATTGTTAATTTTGTGCTGCATATTGTGGAAGCTTATATGTCAACATGACTGGGTCACAGGTTGCTGAAATAACTGATTAAACATTGCTATGGTGTAAGCAATTTATTTAAAAATCTGTGTTTGACTTAGGATATCTAAATTTTGCCTTACCATTTGTTGAAATTACCACTATATGCACATGAAGTGCTTTTGTGTTTTAGTTGACAACTCATTCCATATAAACACATATATAGCATATACATTTGTATCAATGTATGTGTCTGTTTCTTTGTTTCTGGATTCTATTTCACTAATCTACTTAACATTACTGAATGGTAATTAGTGGATTCAATGTATGTACTCCAATTTATTCTTCCATATTGAAATTATGGGATTTTGTTTTAATTTTCCATTATATATAATTTTAATACAGCTTTTCTAGTGAAGTATGTTTAATAACTTGTACCATTAATGAAATTTTGGCCGGGCGGTGGTGGCGCACGCCTTTAATCCCAGCACTCGGGAGGCAGAGCCAGGCGGATCTCTGTGAGTTCGAGGCCAGCCTGGGCTACCAAGTGAGCTCCAGGAAAGGCGCAAAACTACACAGAGAAACCTTGTCTCGAAAAACCAAAAAAAAAAAAAAAAAAAAAAATGAAATTTTAAGTTATATTTGAAAGTTCAATTATTTTAATTAAAAGGCTCATACACTAAACCATTAACTGTCATATTTATTTAGAGGAGCATGTGATGTGTCAACACATGTGTATTCATAATTTGTCCCATGTACTCTGAATTTTCATATAAATTTTAGAGTCAATATGACATTTTCAAAACATTGATAGGATTCATAACATTTTTATTTTTATAAAACTGAATAATTGAACATTAATTGCAGAATTTTTAAAATGTTAAGAGTTTTAGTGCATTAATACATACATATGATATATATATCACATATTAGATGAATATATGATAGATATGTATGTATAGATCACATAAATTATATATATATACCACATGTATGTATGATAGACACATATTATATATTATATTTATATATTTGCATATATAATATTTACGTTGGGAGCACAGCATGAAGGTCATTGTGTCCACAGCTCTCCAGAGAAACCAGGAATGTTAAACACTTGTGATTGTCTTTCCAATGGGAAAGATGAAAAACCTTTTCTTCCATACAGAAACCTGGGATTTACAAGTGATTAATAGCCTGATTATGTGTATTATATCTTGGGCCAGGCCATGTCAAGCTCCTACAACCAGGACCAGAGGTGGCTAGTAATCTAAATGACCCTCCCCAAACTTTCAGGACCAGAGATACCTAATAGTCTAAATGACTCTTACATTATCTGTATACCTAGAGGCCCACCCACTCAAGTTCCTGGAAACTGGACCAGAGGTGGCAAATAGCCCAAATGACCTCTATGCTATATGTATGACCTAGACCAGGCCAGACACTTCCTTAGGCCCTCAAGTTAGCACACATAGCCTCTCTCTAGCACCCATCTTCTTGGAAGAAATCATATGTGCCCTGAGTTGAGTTATAATGTAATCACACTTCCTTGTACACCGGAGATTGTATTACACCAGGTACCTTTTTCTAAATTATAATATGTTTAAATTTGCTGGAAATAAACTGCTTAGGATCAGACTCCCTGAAGTCTTGATCCAGTTTGATGAAGTCAATCTGAACTGTGTTTTTTTCCCACCTCTTTGAGGTTCATTGACACCTCTAGAAATCCTATCATCCTCCCTCAAAGTCTGTGATTTAGAAATCTTTTATAATTTTTAGTTATATATATTTATTACATTTAACTTTACATACATAAATATAGTATTTGGAAACTGCACCTTTAAAGTCAGGAAGAGAGAAATAGAATTACATTATCATCAGTATTTTGGTTTTTGTTTGGTTTTTGTTTTGTTTTGTTTGCTTATTTTGTTTGTTTTTGTTGTTGGTTCGAAACAAGTTCTCATGATGTAGGTCAGGCTGGTTTCACATTCACTCTGCATCCAATCTGGTCTACATCTCATTTTAATCAAAATTTAGCTTCCCTGGTGCTGGGATTATAGGCCTACTTCACCATGACTGGCTATTGCTACTAGTATAATTTTGATTCCCAAATTAAGATAGGATATTGATTTTAAACATGGCACCAGTTCTAAAATTATCATTGATATTGTGATAAAATGAATAAGCCATGAACTTAGTAAATCAGATTTAATAAAAAAACAAACAAAAAAAAACGCACAATGGACCTAAGATAAGTCAGGAAAGGAGGCATAAATCAGAAATTGAGAACAAAGGGGACAATGAGAAAAACAAATAGACTTTAGACTTAAATATCTGAAAATAACTGACACAATCTAATCTGTGATTTGCACTTCTTACAAGGAAGAAATAGTAAGAACTTTCACCTAAGAACACATAGGCTTTGTTATGCTGTAGGCATTCTACCACTGAAGCATGAAAACAGCCAAAGATATAAAAATAACTGCATTTTAATAATATTGCTTGTAGGGAGAAGGCACAGGAAGTTTTACAAGCTCTTGACATAAGCATCCCAATTTAAGGGTATTGATTGTCAGATTGCATTTTAAAATTATTGAGAATGGTCTATACCTTAACTCAAAGAAGAATATTTTAGATAAGAAAGACAAAAGAGTAAAAGTAACAGGATGGAGAATAATAATCTGAAAATTAAGCAAAAGATAAAATAACTACACAAATGTAAAACTTGTCAATTTGAGAGCAAATTGTAAGTGTGTAAGGAAAACTTCATTTCATTGAGATAAAAGGTTAATTCACCAAGAAGACATAACAATCCTTGTTTATACACCAGACAACTCAGTAATAAATACTATATGAAAGTATTATTAAATAGATAAACCAATTGAATTATATATGTTTGATATTTGTAAAAACCATTATTAATAATTTATAGAACAAAGATCAGAAAATCACTAACAATGGACTAACCAAATGACATGATGTATTTGGAATTTTAGAATATTTCAACAAACAGCAAAAACATATGCAACTCAAAAATACACATACAGAGAGAGCATAGGACAAAAAGTGTTTCGACAATAAATTAATAAACCATGCATTTTAAAATACCAAATCCTTACAAACTGTGTATACTGGACAAGAATATACCTACAAAAGACTTCAGAAGTTATCTTTAAATGTTTAAAATCAACATCAGTAACAAAATTGTTCTACATAATTCATGGCTTAAAAAAGAAATCAAGAGAAACAGGAAAGCCCATTGTACTAAATAACAATGAAAGCTCAGCCTCTTCCTGGGAGTTAAGTTTATAGCAGATTGTTATCACACTAAGTACTCATGAGGATGTTAGCTCACCAATTAATTGCCTCATATCATCTCCTAAAGGAATATAACAGCAAAAGAAAATATACCTAAAGTCAATAATACTGCAAAAGCAAAACATCTAGACATGGAAAAAACTAAACAATTAAAGGAAAAGAAAATATTAGATAAAATCAGGGAGCAAATATCTGAAAATTGTAATAACATTTATTTTTTTAAAAAAAAACTCACGCCTATTTTAAAGGGAATGAGAAAAGATACACTAATAGTATTAGAAAAACAGTTCTGTCATCACTATGGATCAATTAATTTTGAAAACTTAGATATTAGAGGATAAAAGAACATTATGGAAATTTTTGTGTATTCAGTAGTTCAGACAAAGAAGAAAATGCTCTTTTAAGATACTAACTATAAAAGCTCTGGTGGATGAAAAGGACAAACAGAATATTGTAATACTCCTTAAGTAACTGAGTTGAAAATCTTCTGAAAAAATTCCAAGACTCACATGCCTTTTCGAATGCATGCTAGCAAATATTTTAAAGGAAATAATATTTATTCTTACCATTCATTTCCATAAAATTTAAGAGCTTGTGTAAAACTAATTCTGAGGCATCCATGTTGTTCCATTAAAATCAGAAAAAAAAATAAAACACCTATAAAAAATACAACTATAAACAGGTAGACTGACATACAAATACATTAAAACATCCAGGGAAAATGTAAGTTCAGTCAAATTATATAAATATATGTTATGAGCAAGTAAGGATTATTCCAATATTCAAAATTTGATTTAACTTTAAAAAACATGCAACCAAGTAGGGCATTGGTGGCACATGCATTTAATCCCAGCACTCAGGAGGCAGAGGCAGGAGGATCTCTGTGAGTACAAGGCCAGCCTGCACTACAGAAACCCAGTCTTGAAACCCAGCCCCTCCAAAAAATTGCAACCAGAATACTAATGTCTACCATCTTAACTGTTGCAGAAAAGTCATTTGATAGAATCAACCTGTTTCTATTGAAAGAGATAAAAATGATTAACAAACAAAGTACTGATTACCTGCTAATTATGTGTATGCTCTGTGCTGATTGTTCATGATTATTTTGCTCAAAATGGCATCTTTGCATAGTACTGATAAAATTGGTAGCCTAGAACTGAGATAATGATTCATTTTGTAAACATAATTGGATAACCCCCAAAGACTAAAATGAAATAAGAAAACTTTGATATCAAAGTCCCACTTATTCATTATTCCATGTCTCTTCAATTGTCTGAATGAGAAAAGTTTTATACTCCTTTTTTTCAGATTGTGATTCATCTAGCCATGTGACTGACATCTGATCTATGGAGATCTGAAAACTGTGGCAAAATGAGTTGAGATGCATTTCTTACAAGTAAAGATTCATGTGACCCTACTGTTGTTGTGAACACATACAGGAATCCCAGAACTACTACAGTTTTCGCCCCCACTATAGCACAGGGGATGAGAGAACAGAAAGCTCTCTACTACCATTCTGAAAAATATGTGAGCTTGGATGATTCACTGTTATTTTGACAATGATCTTGTTGATGCCAGTGTCATAGCTACTTGTTTTGAGTGGGTAGGTTTTGTTTTATTGTTTGTCTCTGTTTTACTCTTCAGTGTGTAAATTTTCTGCTATTTGTGCAATTGTTCTCATAGACTCAAATTTTCATTAATGCCAAAAAGTCTATGGTTTCCTAAGAACATTTATAACATCAAAAGAGCCAGCAGTTTAATGCAGGTCAGTGGAATTAGTGTTACAGAATAACTCAATATGTTATAACAAATAGCTAAGCTAATTAGATAAACTTTTATTTCCTTAGGTAGTGTAGATTTGGCTGAATCTCATGTTTTTATAAAGAAGGAACATATGGACAAGTTAAAGACATCTTTAAAATTGAAAGACATTATGTACATATGCAAGTAAATGTGTGTGTGTGTGTGTGTGTGTGTGTGTGTGTGTGTGTGTGTGTGTGTGTATTCTATCCTCCATTATATTTTATTTTCACCAGGCAGTAAATAAAATAAAAATAAAAATTTCTGCATTAAGAACCTCATTGTCCAGAAAGCTGTCACAGTTTCAAGACCGACTTATAATAAAATTATGCATAATAATTAAAGATGATGACAAACCCTTACAGTGTATTATTTATGTATCCATAGATAATATAGGCACATATTGAAAAACACACACAAACATATATATGTGTGTGTATATTATGTACATGTCAGCAGGCATATGAATGCTTCATTGTTCAGATGATGAGACTTTTACACCAGCTGATAAAGAACTATCCATATTCATGAAGTTGAAAGCCTGGGGTTAATTTACACTCATTTTGGCAGCCTCTTTCCTTTCCTCTACATAGTGTTTTCTGTCCCCTTTGTGAAGAGCTAGGTGTTTGTAAAAAGATGCATTTTAGTCAAGAGTTTTTCTTCAAAGAATTGTGAACTGAATTATATTACTGTAGCAGGTCTCAGGCAACTATGCAGATAGAATAAATAGGATGTCAGCATTGATCTAAATACATTCTTCTTTTCTCTCTTTTTTTTGTAAGATTTATTTATTTATTTATTTATTAAGTATATAGTGTTCTGCCTGCATATGTCCCTGCAAGCCAGAAGAGGGCACCAGATCTCATTATAGATGGTTGTGAGCTGCCATGTGGGTGCTGGGAATTGAACTCAGGACCTCTGGAAGAGCAGTCAATGCTCTCAACCTCTGAGACATCTCACTAGCCCCATTCTTATTTTCTTAGTGGCATCCTAGGAAACCAGTTAAATCTCATTTAACCAATTAAATACTTCTTTTTTTCTTATTCCTCTTTCCATTGTTGTATTTATGTCTTTTTTCATTTCGTTTATTTTTTCTTCTCCTCTAAATTTCCCTTTTTTCTTTTTTTCCCTTCATCCTCATTTTCCATTCTTGCCCTTAACTAAACTTAATGAAAAAATTAAATGAATTAAATAAAAGATTAAACAACAATTTATGATTTACAAACTGCATAAAAATATAAAAAAAAATTTGTTGAAATTTTGGACAGGCTAGGGGTTGACAGCATGGGTCAGTTAATAGCAACTTGTCTCATAAATATGAAGAACTAACTGGATCTACAGCAACCACATAAATAGCCAGCCATGGCAGTGTGAGTTTATAATCCCAACCATGACAGTGTGAGCTTGTCAGCCCAGAACTACAAGACAGAAAGAGTAGTTGTCTTAGGTGATTTTTGGTTGTTGTTGTTTTTCTTCATCTAGTTTAATAAAGTATGTGAACTCTAAGCTCTATAAGAGACTCTGTCTTATAAGAATATAAGTTGCCCCCCACTTCCCTTCTGGACCAGAGGTGAGTATCCTGGTCCAACTCTGACCCCATCCCTGGGCACCAGCCACTCCGGGAAGACCTGCCCAACTTGGCACCAGGTTCTGGCCACCGGGCAGCTCCCCTTCTAACCCCACCCTGAGGGATCCCCTTTTCCAAGCCCCCCGGCAGCCCCTGCAATCTCCGTGCCCTGCCCCCACGCCCATCTGCCCGAGACCCCAGCCACTTCCTGAGACTTAGAGACCGGCCCTCAGCTCCCATCCTGCCCCCGACTTCCCTTCTGGACCAGAGGTGAGTATCCGGGTCCAACCTGGACCCCATCCCTGGGCACCAGCCACTCCGGGAAGACCTGCCCAACTTGGCACCAGGTTCTGGCTACCGGGCAGGTCCCCTTCTAGCCCCACCGGGAGGGATCCCCTTTTCCAAGCCCCCTGGCAGCCCCTGCAATCTCCGCGCCCTGCCCCCACGCCCATCTGCCCGAGACCCCAGCCACTTCCTGAGACTTAGAGACCGGCCCCCAGCTCCCATCCTGCCCCCTGACTTCCCTTCTGGACCAGAGAGTTGGACAAGAGAACTCCCTTTTGGACAAGAGAGAGAGTCTTCCTGAATCTGTCAGCTCTTTCTGAAACAAGTACACTGATAAGACCAAGAAGGAACTACAAGGAGATGGGCAGACGTCAAGGCAGAAGTACATACAACAAAATGAAGAGCAATACAGCATCACCAGAACCTAGCCCGCCTCCAACATCTAGACCTGAACACCAAAAATTGGAAGAAGCAGAAGAAAGTAGCCTTATGAGTAACTTCATGAAGAAGGTAGAGGCTTTTGTAGAGGAAAAGACAAGAAAATTGGAAGAACACTGTAAACAACTAGAGGAAAGGGCAAACTAATTAGAAGAAAACAATAAAGCCCTCCAAGAAAACAATAAAGTCCTGGAAGAAAACAATAAAGCACTGAAAGAAAATCATGAAAAAGCAATGAAACAAACAAAGGAAACAGTCCAAGAACTGAAAAGGGAAATTGGAAAAATAAAGGAGACACAAACAGAGGGAATGCTGGAAATAGAAAACCTGAGTAAAAGATCGGGAACTTCAGATGGAAGTATAACTAACAGAATGCAAGAGATGGAAGAGAGAATTTCTGGCATTGAAGATACAGTAGAAGAAATAGTTTCATCAGTCGAAGGAAACACTAAAGCCAACAAAGTCATGAACCAAAATGTCCAAGAAATTTGGGACACCATGAAAAGACCAAACGTACAAATTATAGGGATAGAAGAAGGTGAAGAATACCAACTCAAAGGCACAGAAAATATATTCAACAAAATTATAGAAGAAAACTTTCCCAACTTAAAGAAGGAAATGCCTATGAAGATACAAGAAGCCTATAGAACACCAAACAGACTAGACCCCCCAAAAAAGTCCCCTCGACACATAATAATTAAACAACTAAATGTACAGAATAAAGAAAGAATATTAAGAGCAGCCAAGGAAAAAGGCCAAGTGACCTATAAAGGTAAACCCATCAGAATAACACCCAATTTCTCAATGGAGACTTTGAAAGCCAGAAGGACCTGGACAGATATAATGCAGACACTAAGAGACCATGGATGTCAGCCCAGACTAATATACCCAGCGAAACTTTCAATCATCATAGACGGAAGGAACAAGACATTCGAAGACAAAGCCAGATTTAAACAATACCTATCCACAAACCCAGCCCTACAGACAGCACTAGAAGGAAAATTCCAACCGAAGGAAGTCAGATACACACTCAAAAACACAGGCAATAGATAAAGCCACAACAGTAAACCCCAAAGAAGGGAAGTACACACACACTACCACCAAAAATAACAGGGATGAAGAATCACTGGTCATTAATATCCCTTAATATCAACGGACTTAATTCACCTATAAAAAGACATAGACTTACAGAATGGATACGAAAGCAGGACCCATCTTTCTGCTGCAAACAAGAAACATATCTCAAATTCAAAGACAGACACTACCTAAGAATAAAAAGCTGGGAAAAGACTTTCCAATCAAATGGTATTAAGAAACAAGCAGGGGTAGCCATCCTGATATCCAACAAAATAGACTTCAAACTAAAATCAATCAAAAGAGATCAAGAAGGACATTACATACTCATCACAGGAAAGATCCACCAAGATGAAGTTTCAATTCTGAACATTTATGCCCCAAACACAAGGGCACCCACATATGTAAAAGAAACATTACTAAAGCTTAAACCACATATAAAACCCCATACATTAATAGTGGGAGATCTCAACACCCCACTTTCACCACTGGACAGATCTCCCAAATCGAAACTTAACAGAGAAATAAAGGACTTAACTGATGTCATGACCCAATTGGACCTAATAGATATCTACAGAACATTCCATCCTAACAAGAAAGAATATACCTTCTTCTCAGCACTCCATGGAACTTTCTCTAAAATCGACCACATACTTGGCCACAAAGCAAATCTCAACAGATACAAAACAATTAGAATAACCTCCTGTGTTCTATCAGACCACCATGGTTTAAAGTTAGATTTCAACAACAACAAAAACTACAGAAAACCTACAATCTCATGGAAACTGAATAATGCTCAACTGAATCACCAATGGGTTAAGGAAGAAATAAAGAAAGAAATTAAAGACTTCATAGAGATCAATGAAAATGAAGACACCACATACCCAAACTTATGGGACACTATGAAAGCAGTGCTAAGAGGGAAATTCATAGCACTAAATGCCCACATAAAGAAGTTGGAGAAATCCCACACTAGTGACTTAACAGCACACCTGAAAGCTCTAGAACAAGAAGAAGCAAAGTCTCCCAGGAAGAATAGACGCCAGGAAATTATCAAAGTCAGAGGTGAAATTAATAAATTAGAAACTAAGAGAATAATACAAAAAATTAATGAAACCAAGAGTTGGTTCTTTGAGAAAATCAACAAGATAGACAAGCCCTTATCCAAACTAACCAAAAGACACAGAGAGAGAATCCAAATCAACAAAATCAGAAATGAAAAGGGGGACATAACAACAGACATTGAGGAAATCCAGAGAATTATAAGGTCATATTTCAAAAACCTCTACTCCACAAAACTGGAAAACCTAAAAGAAATGGACATTTTTATGGATAGGTACCACATACTTAAGTTGAATCAAGACCAGATAAACTATTTAAATAGCCCAATAACCCCTAAGGAAATAGAAACAGTCATTAAAAGTCTCCCAACAAAAAAAAGCCCAGGACCAGATGGTTTCAGCGCAGAATTCTACCAGATCTTCAAAGAAGAGTTAATACCAATACTCTCTAAATTGTTCCACATAATAGAAACAGAAGGAACATTACCAAACTCCTTCTATGAGGTTACAATTACCCTGATTTCTAAACCAAACAAGGATACAACAAAGAAAGAGAACTACAGACCGATCTCCCTCATGAACATTGATGCAAAAATACTCAATAAAATACTGGCAAACAGACTCCAAGAACACAGGAGAACAATTATTCACCATGATCAAGTAGGCTTCATCCCAGGGATGCAAGGGTGGTTCAACATACGAAAGTCCATCAATGTAATACACCATATAAACAAACTCAAAAAAAAAAAAAAAACCACATGATCATCTCACTAGATGCAGAAAAGGCATTTGACAAAATCCAACACCTCTTCATGATAAAAGTCTTGGAGCAATCAGGAATACGGGAAACATACCTAAACATAATAAAGGCAATATATAGCAAACCAACAGCCAACATCAAATTAAATGGAGAGAAACTCAAAGCAATTCCACTAAAATCAGGAACTGGCTCTCCACTCTCCCCATACTTATTCAATATAGTACTTGAAGTTCTAACCAGAGCAATAAGACAACATAAGGAGATTAAGGGGATACAAATTGGAAAGGAAGAAGTCAAGCTTTCCCTATTTGCAGATGACATGATAGTATACTTGAGTGACCCCAAAGATTCCACCCAGGAATTGATAAAGCTTATAAACACCTTCAGCAACATAGCAGGATACAAGATCAACTCAAAAAAATCAGTAGCCCTCCTATATATAATGGACAAAGAAGCTGAGAAGGCAATTAGAGATACATCACCCTTTACAATAGCCAAAAATGACATAAAATACCTTGGGGTAACACTAACCAAGCAAGTGAAGGACCTATATGGCAAGAACTTTAAGTTCCTGAAAAAAGAAATTGAAGAAGATGTCAGAAAATGGAAAGATCTCCCATGCTCATGGATAGGCAGGGTTAACATAGTAAAAATGGCAATCTTACCAAAAGCAATTTACAGATTCAATGCAATCCCCATCAAAATACCAACACAATTCTTCACAGACCTGGAAAGAATAATACTCAATTTCTTATGGAAAAACAAAAAACCCAGGATAGCTAAAAGAAACCTGTACAATAAAACAACTTCTGGAGGCATCACAATCCTTGACTTCAAGCCCTACTATAGAGCTACAGTAATAAAAACAGCTTGGTATTGGCATAAAAACCGACATGTGGACCAATGGAATCGAATTGAAGACCCTGACATTAACCCACACACCTATGGACATATAATTTTTGACAAAGAAGCCAAAAGTGTACAATGGAAAAAAAGAAAGCATCTTCAACAAATGGTGCTGGCATAACTGGATATCAACGTGTAGAAGGCTGCAAATAGATCCATATCTGTCACCGTGCACAAAACTTAAGTCCAAGTGGATCAAAAACCTCGACATAAATCCAGCTACTCTGAACCTGCTAGAAGAGGAAGTAGGAAGTAGTCTTGAATGCATTGGCATAGGAGATCACTTCCTAAATATAACACCAGTAGCAAAGACACTGAGACAAACAATCAATCAATGGGACCTCTTGAAACTGAGAAGATTTTTTAGAGCAAAGGATACGGTCAACAAGGCAAATCGACAGCCTACAGAATGGGAAAAGATCTTCACCAACCCCACAGGTGACAGAGGACTGATATCCAGAATATATAAGGAACTCAAGAAATTAGACATCAAAACGACCAACAGTCCAATTGAGAAATGGGCTTTAGAACTAAACAGAGAATTCTCAACAGAAGAAACCCAAATGGCTGAAAGACAGTTAAGGAATTGCTCAACATCCCTAATCATCAGGGAAATGCAAATCAAAACAACTCTGAGATACCACCTTACGCCTGTCAGAGTGGCTAAGATCAAAAACACTGAAGACACTTTATGCTGGAGAGGTTGTGGAACTAGGGGAACTCTCCTCCACTGCTGGTGGGAATGCAAGCTTGTACAACCACTTTGGAAATCAATGGGCGCTTTTTTAGAAAATTGATGAATCAATCTCCCCCAAGATCCAGCTATACCACTCCTGGGCATATACCCAAGAAATGCTCAATCATACCACAAGAGCACTTGCTCAGCTATGTTCATATCAGCATTGTTTGTAATAGCCAAAACCTGGAAACAACCTAGATGCCCTTCAACTGAAGAATGGATAAATAAATTGTGGCACATATACACAATGGAATACTACTCAGCAGAGAAAAACAATGACATCATACGGTTTGCAGGCAAATGGATCGATCTAGAAAAAAATCATCCTGAGTGAGGTGACCCAGACTCAGAAAGACAAATATGGTATGTACTCACTCATAGGAAGATGCTAGATGTGGAACAAGGATGACTGAACTGCTACTCACATCACCAGTGAGGCTTCCTGGAAAACGGGACCCCAAAAAAAGACACGGAGAAATGGACGAGATCTACATGAACAACCTGGTCATGAGTGGGAACAATGAAGGGCGACGGTCGAGGGAAAGAGAGTGGGAGATCCTAGCTGGATCAAGAAAAGAGAGGGAGAACAAGGAATAGGAGACCATGGTAAATGAAGACCACATGAGAAGGGGAGGAAGCAGAGAGCTAGGGAGGCCCACGGAGATCCACAAAGATACCCCCGCAAAAGAGTGCTGGCAATGGTCGAGAGACGGCAGGAACTGACCTACTCTGGTGATGGGATTGCCAGACACCCTGATAGTTGTGCCATAAACCCCATCCAAGGTCTGAGGAATCTGGATGCAGACATCCACGGCTGGGCCCCTGGTGAAGCACTGGGAGTCTAATTAGTGAGAAAGAAGAGGGTTTATATGAGCAAGAATTGTTGAAGCCAAGGTTGGATAAAGCACAGGGACAAATAACCAAATGAATGGAAGCTCAGGATCTATGAACCAAAGGTTGAGGGGCCCCCAACTGGATCAGGCCCCCTGAATGGGTGAGACAGTCATTTGGCTTGATCTGTTTGGGAAGCAGCTGTGTGTTGGTCCCGGGTCCTGGGCTCGTTGCATGAGTTGGCTGTTTGAATCCTGGGACCTATGCAGGGACGCTTGGCTCGGTCTGGGAGGGGGGGACTGGACCTGGCTGGACTAAGTCTACCAGGTCGATCCCGGTCCTCGGGGGAGACCTTGATCTGGAGGAGGTGGGAATGGGGGGTGGGCTGGGGGGAGGGGGAGGGGAGCGAGAGTGGGAGAACAGGGGAATCTGTGGCTATTATGTTGAACTGAATAGTGTTGTAAAATAAATAAAAAAAATAAAATAAATAAATAAAAATAAAATAAAAAAGAGATAGTTGAAACAGATTAATTAAAAAAAAAAAGAATAAAAGTTGCTAGACCTGACAGCTAGTTCTGCTCTCAATGTGCATGCGCGCGCGCGCGCGCACACACACACACACACACACACACACACACACAAACACACACGCATTGATTAATTGATACATAAATAAAAATCAAATAGCTAATAATGCACAAATACTGGGATAATGAATAGTGTTTCATGTTGATCCTAAAAGAAAGAAAAATGATTATATACATTGTAATTTAAAGGCTAAAATTAGAATGCATTCATAATATGAGAACCATTTTTTTGGGAGAAAAAATAGGTAGTTTCTGAAGCAGAATTGTAAAAGCAAGACTCCCTGACGAATCTCACCCAGGCACTAATGATGAGTGGATACACAGTGAGGGCTATGGACATGGATGGAAGAAAGCAGAGGCAGCACAGTGGGTGTGGTAAGGCTGTTGGCGGTCTACTATGTTGAAAGTGGTTTGTCACCCAGAGTACTTACATTCTTTAAAGATGTCCAACACACAAAAATATCTCAAGTGAATTTATTGACTAAAACCAGTTCCACAGAACCAATTAGTATCTTACACAGGCTGCCCTGCAAGGCTTATGAGGCCATCCATCACCTGTCCATTTAACTATTTAGCATTTGTTGCAGCCATTTGTCACTGTGTCAGAACGCTAACATTTCAGAATGGGGGTTTTTGGTTGAAAGAAATCTAACTCAGATGCCACAGATGTTTCTCCTTTAATAAGACTTGAGAAGATTTATGTTTCTATTATATTTAACCTTAAACATCTTATCCAAAGGGTGAACTTAATTTCTTATAGTGCAGACATTTAAACCAATTGTTTCACATGAATTTAAATTCTTCATGCCAAATAGAAATATTTTACATTTTAATATTTTCAAAAAGTACCTCCATCACATGTTCCTTATCCTACTGTTTCAATGATTACCTTTTTATTACTTTTCCCATTCAGTCACTTGCTTTCTTAATATCACAGTATTTCATGATTTGCTTTGTAGTTACCAGTGAATGGGAGAAAAAAATACATATATTCCCTTTCACAGCAAATTTATCAATTAGTTTGGGGATTTGAGACAATGTTTTTAAGATTTATTTTTTATTTATGTATATATGTGAGTATGTCTGTGATTGAATGTAGTATATGTGTACAGGCATCCACAGAAGCCAGAAAAAAATATCAGATCCCTTAGAATTGAAGTTAAATGTGTTTATCAGCCAACCTACACTGGTTCTAGGAACCAAACTTGGGTCTTTTGGAAGACTAGTAAGGACTGTTAATTACTGAGCCATTGTTTCAGATCTCAAGACAAATTTAATGATAAAAAGATTATTGCATAATTTCAATTAAATCACATGCAATTTATACCAAAATTTGTGTCATGTGTACAATAGAGAATTAATCATAAATTCTACCCATTGATTATAGATAATATTCAACTGACAATATTTTGTCTCATAAATTGCCACACAAATATTACAATATTATAATATGAAATATGCTAGCTGATTGATGGGGAAAAAACTGAGAAGAATCATGGAGCAATGTCTGAAGCAAAGTAAGATTTGTAAAAAGAGTCTACATTGTGTTACCATTGTAGGAAATTATAAGTTCCATGTATTTCTTACACAGATCTAGCCATTTTCTTACCTTAGATATGTCAATCAAATAAAAATTATTCCACTGTCTAACATTTACATTTGATCCAAAAATAAGATATGTCCTTTACTGGTGAAAAATAATATGTAAGTAGTTCCTTTTCCAACTATCCTATGGTGTCACCTGATTAAGATTTCTAATGCAAAAGAGGCAATCACAAGACTGTGGCTGCAAATGCCACTCTGCATCTGAATGCAGCTAAGCACCTCCAGTGGCATTTCTCAGAGACTTTCAATATGTGCTTGTCACCAAACTCAATTCCAGAGAGAAAACAGAAAATGTGAACTCCTGTGGGAAGAGAGCAGAAAGAAAACCTTTCCTAAAGTCCTCAGAGTGATGTATTCTGCCATCCAGGCTGCAGTCAGAAACATATCCCCTTTAGGTTATAGAACACACAATTCAGCACAGTTGGATATGAGATTGTACTATAAGTTTGCAAAAGAAATGTGCATTTTTCTATGCAATGTAAGTGATCACAACAAATCTACAAGATTAAGATATCATGAATCACATCAACTGTTTGAATTTTTGGTAATTTGTGTTGGTACTTAACATGCTTAGATATTTATAAAAGAGAAAAAAATGGTTTTAAAAATTATAACTGCATAAATATGTATATGTTGTATACACACATTTATGCAATACTTACAAAATGAAGCTAGAAAAGATATAATTTCACAAAATATTTTTCATGATTAAGTTATAATGATATCAATATATTCTTTTATGGTCTTTTTGAATAAATGGGTAGATACTTGAAGAACTTAAGTTCTTGCTAAAAGATAATGACCTGGTAGGTAGACTAAAATAAATAACCCAAGGAGAAAATAATGTTTAATAAATCATTGAGAAATTATCAATTGATGAGAAACCAGGTTGGTACAATGTGAAAAGTGGGTAGAAATAACTGAGCTATTGATAAGCTGAGGGAACATGAATTGCAAAATCTTAAACGCTTTAGAAAACTCAGAATTGAAAAGACACAGAGGCCAGATGACTAAAGGAAGTCCTGACTGGTTTGCTGGTTTTGACTTTGACTTTATGTTGCCTTGTCAATATTAGGCTCTAGACATGAATAAAGGTCATTGATCCCTATGAATTTCCCAAGTGAGTGTGTTTTCTAAATATGGATGAAAACATGTTAGGCATAGGACCTGAAAAAATAGCTATTGCACTTAACTTACCAGATTCACAGATACAGCAGTTATGTAGTTCTTTTTGAGTAGAAGGAGCTACTTTCATTCATTGCATAAAATAATAATAAAAGCCCCTGATACATTTTAACAACATTCTTTATATAAACCATCTTTTATATCTTTCATATCTCTGAGAAATAATGTGTTAGTTAATGAGGATGCCAATTTCATAATGTTGTAGCTAAGACCAGGTCTAGAAATTGTTCCATGGGGTAAACTGCTCTTCATAAAGTACATTATTTATAGAAAGGGTAAAAGAAGCTCCCTTTTATTAATGTTTTGATATTAACTTTGTGGTTGTTTTATATGTGTCACCCCTTTTGATAGTCTCAAGATCCTATGAGGTGAAAATTACCATGCCCACTTAATAAAAAGGATGAAACTAATTGTTGGTTATAGCATCACTAAATGACAGAGGAATGTTTAATCATAAAGTACTTTTCTTGAGCTTTCTGTGGAGGACAGGTTGGAAGTAGGGCAAAGAAACAAGGGAAGAAATATTTAATATCCCTAATCTCTTAGCAATGATCATAAAACTTAACTGAATCTAGAAATCTCATGGCATGTCACATTTGCATATTGTGATAACACATTGCTAATTATGTAGTAGAATACATTAGGTATTAAATTGTAGAATAAATTTTGAGGAGGAACCAGCAAAAAAAGTGATGGATATGAAGTAAGCAGAGAAAAGTGTGTTTGTTTGTGTGTGTGTGAGAGAGAGAGAGACAGAGACAGAGACAGAGACAGAGATAGAGACAGATAGACAGACACACACACACACACACACACACACACACACACAGTGGTCCCGGCAGGGACAGAGACCGAGAAGGGACATTATATAGGTGAGAAGATATCAAATATCAATGTTTTCCCCTTTCCCTATACGTAACATTTGACTTAAGCCAAAGCTAATATTGTCAAATGAACAAATATTCATGAATAAATGCCTCACATCTGGCAAAGCAGAGTTTGCTGACATTTACTTGGTACAAAGGATCAGGGATTAAATCAGGCAGAATCCCACAGGATCTAATATTGGTATATCTTGCCATTTCACTTTTAGTTGTTTATGAAGAAATGTAGGAGTATTCATAATCAACTATTAGATGAAAAATGTAAGTCACATATTGGTTATATTTAGTTCATTATTCATATATGAATACAAATATTATTATAAAACAATTGAATGAACAAATTATAGATAATTTGAAGAGTATATGGATATATAAATGAGAAAAATAACAACTATTTAATGAAGAAGTTTTATAATATTAAAATATATCCATATAGAAATATCAGCATCTGTATAGACAGATGACAAGTAATTTGAACATAAGAAAAATAGATATGAATAAATTTACATATATCTATAAATTTTTTTTGAAAATCTATTTATGCATACATTATTTATAATGTACATAAAATTAAATTATATTCTTAAAATATTCTTAAATCTTTTCATACTTTTATAAAACTTTTAGTTACTGATTAGTACTATTATAATACATATTTTGTGTTACAATAGCAAAAGCCATAAAAAGAGTAAGAAACTTCATATGTGTATTTTTGAGAGAACACGTTAATTATGCTTTTGAATATTATTTCCTAAAAGTACAATGTCATTTAAGAGAAAACTTGCCAGTAACATAGATAAATTAATTTGTTGAGTGTTTGAGTTTAAAAGTGGAGAAAAATCAAAAGATTAATTAGACAAAAGATATTCAAAGATGGATAGATAGATGATGGCATTTCCTTGTAACTGATAAATGGAGTCCTACTGGTTATATTAACCATTCTCCTGGGCCCTAGGCCTAGGAGGAATTAATTGACCAACAAAATGAACTCAATGGTAATGTGGACTTTTTGTTTCACTTGGCTTTGTTTTTGACATTTTTTGTCTTATTGGCCTTTTACTTGTTTGTTTTGATTCTTTATTATGTGAGATTTTGTTGTCTCTTTCTTTTTTCTTTTTCTTTTTGGAAGAAAGGTAGAAGGAGCATAAAGTTGAGTGAAGAGGGAGGTAGAAAGGATGTGGGAGGAGTTAGAAGAAGGAAAATACAATTAAAATATATTGTATGAAATTTTTTTCTTTAAATGAAATGTCTCTCCACCGATATAAAGCCTTCAGATAAAGAAAGAGAAAGTAATGGGTATCAGTTCCTTATGGGAAATAATCTGTGTTCAGGTTTGTTATATAATCCTTGTGTACTAGATGTGAATGCAGGTATAATGAAGACATAAAATGAAAATATACTCAATTTTCAAAAGACAATAGGATATTCTCTTTGTTGAAAACCAAGAGGATCCACAAGATAATGGAAAATTAGTGTTCAGTTGAGGTATAATGTTGGGTAAAAAAAAATCACTAATATACTAGAGAGAATAGGGACATTAGTACTGTATTTTTAGGTATAATTTTTGAATTATTAGTAGTGCCTTGCTTTCTTATATTTCTAGATGATTTAAAATTATCCACAAAATGGCTTATATTACAATTTACCATTTTTTGAGGTCTTAAATTGTCTTTTATGATGTTTGAAAGTTAGATTCTTTTCTTGTTTGCGGGATTATATAGAGGAATTTAAAGATTGATATTATTTTGTTTCTTTTATTCACTTGAAAGTAGTCAAGAAATGAGATTCTTGGGCTACAAATTCTTTCTTGGGGGGCGGGTTTCAAGACAGGGTTTCTCTGTGTAGCATGGCGCCTTTCCTGGATCTTGCTCTGTAGACCAGGCTGGCCTTGAACTCACAGAGATCTGCCTGCCTCTGCCTCCCAAGTGCTGGGATTAATGGAAATGACAACATCAACAAAAGGTAATACGTGTAAATTACTGTCTCAAGTCCTCCATCACTTTATATTTTAAATGAGAATGTTAAATAAAGCATTATGTTTTATTAAATTTTGAATATTTCTGTTTTTATTTTCCTGTTGAAACTTGATATTTTTTAAGTAAAATTATGGCTCTGCTTAAAAATGCTTTAAAAGGTCAATCTAACTTACATAGACTTTGAGATACATCTGTTAATCTTTCCTGGAATCCCGCTGAACTCTTTCAATCTACGGGAATGCCACATTTTTTTTGTTATTTTTTTCAGTTGTATTTTTTCCATAGATTCCATTTCACTGTACTCCGATGTTTCTCTTGGGAGCAGCAATTTTCCCCATCTTCATCCATGAGAGCTCTCTATCCTTGTGAACTTCATACCTTTGCCCTGTTCACTCCTGGTTGGCTGTTATTTTTTCCTTTACATCATTTTCTTCCATGTTAATTGAATTGTTCCTTAAATTACAAAGTGTTCTTGATAATTAATTCAAATCAATTGCAATATCCCCCTAACCCATTTATACTTAGTATATTTCAGTCTGACTCTTGGCCAGAATTTTATCATAAATTGTTTGTCTTACCATTCTACATTTCTTCTCTTATTACAGCAGATTCACATTATATTGAGTTATTTTGAAAACACAGACATACATAGCTGAACATTTATTACTTTTTCTTATAATAGGAATTGTTCAAAGCCTCTTTTTTCTTATACATGAATAATACAACTATCTTTTTGTCATTTTTGGATCTTCCCTAGGCTGAAAGTGATAGGCATTCTTTTTCTTTGTATAATCATATTAATAATGGAAATATCTAGGCATGGATATAATTTGAAGCAACAGGAAAATATTGTGTGCTTCTTCCCAGCCTCTATTGTATTGATGCAGCAAAACCATCATAGGCATAGCAATAGAGAATCCTGTTACCAACTCTTAACACCTACAACTTCGTGAAATTATTAGTAACAAAGGAAGAATTGGCTTACCAGTAATTCTAGAATGCTATTGTATAAATTATGATGTATATTTTGTGCTCTACTTATTCTATAGGTAACCACATATGTATATATAGTTATAATTCTGCACATATATGAATCTGCTTTGTTGCTTTTGAGTGGAGTTTTGCTTGGCTTCCCAAACTGCTCTTGAACTAGTGTGCTCAATGACCCTGCAATCTCAGTCTTTCTAGTAGCCAGGGATATCAACATACAATCCACAAATACATACAAATATGTATTTTGTAAATACTCACATTCATATATGCAGGCAATAACAATTAATGAAAAGAGAGGACATGAATGTGAACCCGTGTGAAGAGAAGTATATTGGAGGACTTGGAGGGAGGAAGTGGAAGGAAGATACGTTGTAATTATATTATAATCAAAACATTAAAAAATATAAAAAGTCACTTTGACCAATTGTCTCCATGTTCTTATATACAATAAATATATTTAGAATTGATTTTATCATATAGTTCAATAATTTGCCCTTCTGGAAACCTCTAATAGATATTCTCTCACAATAATTTTCAGGTTTTGTCATTGTTCTGACAGTGCTATTAATTTCCTGATTTCTTCTTTTCATTCTTATCTATATTACCTTCATCCATATTTCTTTGGCATATCTCCCATTTTTCCTAGACTTTACAACTGTTTTCTAAAGACTGAAGTCATTTCTTTATGTCATTAAGACATTTCAGCATCCCCTCTGCATCATCATTTCAAAATCGACATAGAAATATTAAGTTCTTAACATTTCTGATCTTCCTACAAGGGCCCCTAACTTAGGGGCAAAATCATCTAAACATATCATCATTCTCTTCTTATGATTCTCACATGTTGTGAATTTGAGTATTGGAAATTCATCTATTGATTCTCTTTCCAGTCTGTCATATTATCACTATAGTTTTTGCTATTCACAAAAAATCTTGGTGAAAACCATTTCAATACACATTGATTGGCTTCAGTATTTCCACAATTAGTCATTGTGGGGCATGCATGAGCTACTAAGATGGTGCTGAGAGGAAGTTAGCTCAAGTTGTTTATGCAGAGATAAGATACAAAGATCAGGAGATGATGTCAGTGCATAATCAGCTTGTAAACAAGGAAATGAGTATAGGGTGATCTTTAAAACAATGAATTGGTTCCTTCCACCCCCTCCTAGGGGTCTGAGGATTTTTGCTATAAAAGAGGCTTACTGCCTATCAATAAATGAGTTCTTGCTTGACTTGACTCCCTGCTGTGTCTATAGTCTCCAGGTAAGAGGAAGGATGGAAAACAGGAGAGAGGTGCTCTTACCTTTCCTAGGTTCCAGGCTACCTCTTTAGAGGTGATCTAAGTTCCTGGTGGGGCAAGACCCCACAAGTTATTTCAAACTTATTATCTGCAAAGCAAACAGGAGAATGGAATAAATAAGTGCTAGTGTTTGCATGAAAGCATAAAAAAAACACAATTGCCCTCCCTATTCTCAAGCTTTTTAAAAATCATTCTTCCCCCTCTTATGCACAATTCCTAAGCCTTAGGTGATGGAGTTATATCATAAATTTATCCTTTGGGACTTGTATCTACAACTAAATTTTAATTGTTTTTTTTTTGTTTGTTTCCTGTGATAGTCTCCTTCTGTCACAAAGAGAAGTTATCATGATGCAGGGCAAGGATTACAGTTATTTATGGGTATAAGGACAAATACTTATAACGTAGTTAGGAATATTCTGGTCAAGTAAAGTGGTAGTTTTAGATTCACCTCTAAGATTCACGATTTCACTAGCCCCAGGTAGTAGTTTAGATTTTCATTCCTAAGCATGATTCCTCATAGGTATATAATAAAAATTAATGAAAAAAGAGGACATAAATTTGAAAAAGAGCAAGAAGGTGTATTTGAGAGAGTTTGGATTTGGGGAGGGAAGGGAAAATAATGTAATTGTATTATGAAATAAAAAAGAAAAGAAATAAAAATTTAAATGACAGAATCAGAATACATCTTATAATATCCTGTTACATCTTTGCCTTGATTTCCTCTTCAATTTCTACCCTCCCTTAAGAAAGTAGGGGATGAAGTGACTGAGGCAAAAGAACAGAGCTTCTATTCCAAGAACAATTCAATTTTAGTTATGCAGTACATAGGATCATTGCTCCTGGAAATCACTGTTTTGTAAAATAAGCAAAATAGTGGTGGTGGTGGTGTGTGTGTATCTGTGGATGAACATGTGTATAGAGAGATAGATCAATGATAGGTACATAAATAGATAGATGATGATGGATATTTGGGGTTATACATGTGTCTTTCATATTTACTATCTGCCCCTAATTCCAGTGCTTTTAAGAATCTGTAACATGAAGGTGATTTGTGTTTCACAGTTTTTTATGTTCCATAAATACAGAATTGTCTCCATGTGTTATTAAAGTTTCTTATACTTAGACATAAATTTATGATAATTATTAGTAAAATATTAAGGTATTTCTGTAATCAATATAATAAAAGCATTACTTAGTATTCACAGGATTAATATGTAATCAGAAATTGGGGTTAAAGCAGATAAAAATATGTAAATATCAATAGATTGATTTGCTATCATTACTATTGTGAATTCAGCAGCAATAATTATGGATATGTTCATAGTGTGCTGCTATGGGACGACCCTTCTGTACTCTGTAAATATGTGTTATTCTCATTGATTGATAATAAAGCTGTATGACCAATGGTGAGGCAAGATGAGGTTAGGTGGTACAATCAAACTGAAGACAGAGATGAAGAAGGGTGGAGTAGGGGCAGATGCCAGCCAGCTGCCAAGGAAGCAAACCATGTAGAAAATGAGGTAACTAGCCACAAAGCACATGGCTAAGCATAGATAGGGAATTTGGGTTAATTTAAATAAGCCTGAGCCATCGGCCAAGTATTTATAATTAATATAAGCTTCTAAGTAGTAATTTGGGAAGCAACTGCTGGGAAGCAATTGAGCATATGGGACAGAAAGCTTCACCTCCATTTACAGTGTGCTAACTATAGTTCACCATAGCCCAATATGTACTGTATTTTATTGGAACAAAGTATATCAAGGCTCTAATCACAAATAATGAAAAAAGGATGGGAATGTTAATTTTCCTAACTATAAGTACATGTTATACACCCGTGATAAAATATTACACTCTACCACATGACTAAATATGTTTTTACATATCTATCAATAACTGAAGAAACTAATTAACCAAATTTAATGGTTATGCATCATATGTATGTATCAAAGTATGATGTTGTACCAGGTTCATTTGTAAAACTAAAGGAAAATACACAGATAGTTGATAAATAGAGTAATTTATGTACAATTTTAACTTTATTGATTTAAAAACAGGTGTTTTCAGGGAGAATTAAAAAAAATATAGCCCTTAGGCGAGAAAAGTAGGAAGCTTGAGAGGCAGTAAAGACAAAATTAACAATTGTTTGAAAGCTAAAACAAATTGGAGTCAAGTTACTAGTAGGAGATAGCTAAGAAGCATTAGTGCACAACGAAGCAGAGGCAGAAATTTCACCTGTAAGATGGTAATTAATCCCTTTTACTTCTATATAGTCCTTATGGCAAATGGAATCAATTGGGAAATAATTTAGTGACAATATCAATATCAAAATGTCTAAGAATAAAATCAGTAATCATGAAAATAAGTGAGTGTATCAAAAATTTTAATATCAGTGAAAGTGTGATAAAATAATCAGATCTTTATTGAAATGCAAAAAGGAAATATTTTCAGCTAGAAAAGTGGCATAGATACACAATCCTTCGCATCTGAAAGTGGAAGTCACAAACATTTTATGTGGAGTCTTATAGCTCTTCTGAATAATCGTGTGTTAGCAATTCCAACTTAATAATTCAGAACTGAATCACAGATAAAATTTGTAGCTTGTCCAACTAGAGTTGGAGTTAAAAAAGCTTGCAGGGCGAAAACCTTTCAAAATTCTGAGGCAAAGAACTCCATTTCTGTCTAAGAAAAAGTGTGAACCCTGAATCACATTACATAAAATCTCCTGTTAGATTTCCTCAATTACTGTCTATTGGTTTCTAATCACTTAATAATTTATAGCTTTGGTTTTTCCACCATTTTATCTAAAACTATTCTTTATTTGGGCAATTTCAGTCAATATTCTGTATTATATCAAGTTTTAGTCTTTTTCTAACCTACTCAGGTCTTAAAAATACTTTAAATTTCATCCTTTCTCAATTGCCAAAGGCTTTAGAAAAGGACTTTATGTTTTGACACCATAATGAGCAGGGGTAAATGTAGATGTTTCAAGAATGCAGAACTTCCCTTCAGTTTAAAATAAGGTACATGGTGAGATATTGTATTCAAAATCTGATTCCAAACAGCTAGTTCTCCTTTCCTTTAAAATGTGTTCTACAAACCATAAAGTACAGAATTTTCTATTCAACTTCTAGTTAATATCTAACAGTTATGAAATATTGTGCTGAAAGTTTTATGTGTATTATCTAATATTATGCTGTCTTAATCACTTCAAAATGCTAAGCTGAGTTAAGTTTGATGCATTTTTTTCTTAGAAAACTAGAAAGTATGTGAGTCACTAACCACGACCTCAGTATCAAAATTTCTTGTTCTGCTAGAAGAAACAGGCCAGGAAAGCAATGATAAAAAGAAAAAAGATTATGGAAATATTTTTCAGTAGATTTCGTGTCTACTCCTATTGCATTCTAAATGTGTGTGTGTGTGTGTGTGTGTGTGTGTGTGTGTATTTAATATTGAACTTTTATGGTCCCACATGTGTGTGTGTATTTAATATTGAGGATTTATGGTCGTGTGTGTGTGTGTGTGTGTGTGTGTGTGTGTGTGTGTGTGTGTGATTTCTGTGAGACTCTGGGGACTACACAACAAGCAGTAGATAGACAGAAAGACATAAACAAATAAATAAATATATAAAATTGAATGAGAGGGCAGCTCAGTGATAAATCTGCAGTCTGGGATGTGAAAGACTCTAGGTTCGATGCTCTGAGTGAATACTTTTTTTGAAATACAAAATAAAGCAATTTCAGTAAGCCAAGAATCCTCCTGTCACAGTCAAAA
Source organism: Peromyscus maniculatus bairdii (assembly GCF_049852395.1). Classification (NCBI taxonomy): domain Eukaryota; kingdom Metazoa; phylum Chordata; class Mammalia; order Rodentia; family Cricetidae; genus Peromyscus; species Peromyscus maniculatus. The sequence continues at coordinate 91,474,876 of NC_134857.1, read as the reverse complement.
AAGACATTAAGACACCTATTTTGGCATATCCTGAGAAATGTCTTGCTTGCTAAATTGCCACAACTCTGACAAAACAGTCCTGGTACCCTTGAGTGTCCTATCTCTCAACCATGTTTTCATACTACCTCCTCTTGCACATTTTAGTTTTCTTTGCATCTTTCACTTTTATTGGGCTTTCTTTACTGGAGGATGTTTGTTCACTGACAGTTCTATTCATCATGACCTCTGGCGATCATGTTGAACATATATAGTGTGTGTTTAAATACTGTAGAGGAGAAAGATAAGAAGAGAGAAGAATATAGCAAGAATAAGCCGGGCGGTGGTGGCACACGCCTTTAATCCCAGCACTCAGGAGGCAGAGCCAGGCAGATCTCTATGAGTTTGAGGCCAGCCTGGGCTAACAAGTGAGTTCTAGGAAGGGCACAAAGCTACACAGAGAAACCCTGTCTCAAAATACCAAAAAAAAAAAAAAAAAAAAAAAGAAAGAAAGAAAGAAAGAAAGAAAAAGAATATAGCAAGAATGAGAAGACTAAGAGAGAAAAATGAAAAGCAAAATCTTATACAAAGTGGTAAATTTCACATGTGTAAATGAATAAGAAAAACTGGTCATTATGGAGAGAAAAATAGAAAGCTAAATCTGATATTTTATTTCCTGATGACAATGAGTTGATCTCTTCTAAAGCCTGATAAACAACTAACTTTGAATATGAATATATATGGTTACTAGTATAATACTAAATATATCATATACATATATATATATATGTGTGTGTGTGTGTGTGTGTGTGTCTGTGTATAAATGATTTGACACTGAGCATCCTATAACACAACTTTAATTTTAACTCCTGATTATCCTATCTACATTTTCTATGTATTTCAAATATAGCCCTTAACTGCCATGTCCACCTTAAGAAAATATTTTCAGAAACTTTGTGCTATGGAGTAGATAAATGGCTGTTGATGATAGTTAACACACTAACATGCATATAATAATATTTTCTTGAAGTGGTAACTTACGGCCAAGACCATCATTTTTATATAATCATGTTATATACTATTACTTTTCTTTTACTTTTTGGGATTATAAGTACATCATTCCCACCTTCCTTTTCATCTCCCCAAAACCTCCTATATAGCCCTCCTTTCTATCCTTCAGTTTCATTAATTGTTGTATTACACACACACACACACACACACACATATATACATACATATATATATGTATTACAAAATTACACAAATACAAAGTTCTCAACCCTTATACATATGTGTGTGTGTGTGTGTGTGTGTGTGTGTGTGTGTGTGTGTATTTGTATAAATATATATATATTTGCAGGGCAGACCATTTAGTATTTGGTAACCAACTACTGTGCTCTTCCTGTGGGAAGATTAATTCTCCCACTCTCAGCATCCCTTGGTACCTCTTTTTGGAGAGTTGAGGTCTCCTACATGGGTTAGAAACATCAAAAGCTACACCCATAATATCTCAACAACATAACTGCCTAAACATGTACTGAGTAAGACCTCAACCGATATTCGAATGAAATTACAGTTTTAAAGAGAATTAAAAGAGATCAACTGTTATGAATATATTTTGAATATTTAATTTCTCTGTTACTTTGCCTTCTTTTCACACTGATAATTATAATATGTTATAGCTAAGTTTTCTTTGTGCTGCTCAGGATACATGTAAGGATGGAGACAGTAATTTTCCTTGTTATCATTATTACAATCACATGTAAAATTCTTTCATTTGAGCATTCTCATTGTGAAGGTTAAGCTGTATCTTTCATCTTTTGCTAATTTCTTCTCACTGCTTCATCTAATTAATTCATTTATACATGATACTGTAACCTACATCACTCTGTAGCCAGCCTTCCATCTTCAGATCTCAAAATATTATGAGGTCGTCTTTTAGCCGTTTCTGCTCTTTTTAATGTGACACTACACCGAATGCAGCTGCACAATTAACTTTTCCTCCCTAGGCTCATGTTATTTCAGTTACTTAAAGAACAATTTCCTGCTTTCAAGAGAATTAAACTGAAAGTGTTATTTTATTTTTTATTTTTTTGCATTTTTGAACTTCAATTGAATGGTTCCCTTACATCTAGTTAACAATCTGTGTCTGTGCTCCAAGCAGAGAAGTGCAACCTTTCGATGAATCCATCTGGGCCGTGTTCCATTTTTAAATCTAGGGCATTTTTCCATTTGACTCCCTTCTGATATAATGTTCCGAAATTTGAAGTTTAAACATCAGAATTATTTGACTGCTTTAAGACACAGTGAAAGAACCATATAGTGAGTGAGCTTGGGCTCTATTACACCATGAACAAAACTGTCCTATAAGAACTGGTTTTCAAAATACTAAAGTCTAAAGAGAGTTTGAGCACAATAGAATACATGAAACAAAGATGTGATCAAAACTTTTCCTGCAATTTTAACATAATGGGTTGAAAATCCTGCAACTTTTTTTTTTTTTGTAATTGCTACTGTAACAGATTACTTTAATTTGGTGGCTTAATCAACAAAATCAAATTGTATTACAATGGTGTGTGTGTGTGTGTGTGTACACATATGACTGACACTGGATACATTTTCCAAAGATCCAAGTGTTGACTGCACTCAATTCTTTCCTTAAAGCTCTGGGGAATTTGTTTGATTGAAAACAGGTCTAAGAGCTCATTTATTTCATTTGGTTTATGGCATTTTTTTCTGCCTGGAATCCAGTAACACTGAGTAGAGCCCCTAATAATGAGACCATCTTTCTGATTCTCTAAAATTGAATTAGTTTTTCTGATTTTAAGACCCAATGATACTGGGAGTGGTGACACATACCTGTCATAACAGCACTCAGAAACAGGATGGACAGTACCAGTAGTTATCCACCACATAGGTTCAAAGACTGAAATTCTATGGACACATACAAATACTTTGACACTACCCCTCTATGGTAAAAGCCATGGATAGGCTAGAAATGAGGTTAGCATATCTCAAACTAATAAAGGCTGTACATGACAATCCTATAGCCAATATTGTAATAAATAGAGAATAACTCAGAGTTCCCACTAAGATCATCAACAAAGCAAGTGAATCCAGTTTTTCCACCCCATTCCAAATAGCCATTGAAATCTTAACAGGAGACAAGACAAGGGAAAGAAAATTTTAAAAGGGTATAAACAGGAAAAAAATAGGTAAGGTTTCCCTATTTGGATAGGGTTCTGTATATAAGTGATCCAATGGAGCCCACAAAAATATATTAGTGCTGACAATTTCAGCAAAGTGTCAGGATGCAAAATTAACACACAAAATTAAGTAGCCATCTACACACCAAAGACTGACTGGAGAAGAAATCAGGAAGGAAATACTATTCACAATAGCCTCTAAAGAAAAAATACTTGGAAATAAACTTAGAGAACTTTTTTGCATACCAGGTAAGATGTCCCTTTTGGTACAATAGTGTCATGACTCTCATGGGCAACTAACCACTTTCTAATTAGATTTGAGGCTTGTTTCATGGGAGAGAACTTCAAGCATTGTACTGTAATCCTAGTCCAAAGTCCAGAGTGGAGTTTATAGAATCTAGGGTAGAACTTGGTGTTGTTAGTTTTCTAACTGTCCGTTCTGTGAAAGTTCCTTCTAAATATTTATGATTATACTCATGGATGTGAACTACTCTTTTTCTCAGCCAGAGAAGCTTCTTTGTACAGGGAGAAGTGCTCAATGAAGAGATACATAATTTATCAAAATGCTGAGAATAGTAGACTCAGTGTTCAGCCTTAAATAGGACATCTGTACTAGGTGCTCACTCTGTTCCCCCATCACAGGAGAGGAAGCAGAAAGAAAGTAAACACCAGAAGATAGGGAGGAGTGCTGTGAATTGCTGTCTTCTAGATATCACATGGCTATCACAATCATGAACTCACAGTAGCTGTGTTTACCTGCACAAGACTTGCATACACAAGATCAAGCCTGCCACATCCTAGCATAGATGCCTGTTGGAGCCCACTAGGTTTCCTAGTGGCTGTACCCAGCAGAACTGCATAAGAAGTTGACTGGACCACAGGCCTGGGTACCAGATATCAAAACAGTGAACTTGTGTTTCATTGGGATCACATATTAGCATAGGCTAATCTTTTTGTATACTGACTTTTAACCTTACTCAAATCTGCAATGTCCAGGGTCCTTGACTGTAATGCATCTCTAAGAATATCTTCTCAAACCAATGGGATGTTCCCAAGCTAAATTTGCCTATCAGAAGAGGTACTCATTCTTAGGAATAGATCTATCATATCTTCCTTGATACATACTTACATACCTTCATTTGCTCAGAGCAGTTCATGTGAAGGATGTTGCCTTGGAGGAAGCATAGTGGTATATATCAGAATGCAGAAACTGAAGTCTTGAAATTAAGTATACTCCTGCAGCCTGGGTGTGCTTTCATGGTTGCTACAGTCTCTTGGCACGGGGTAGTATCACTGGTTCTGTGCTTGATTTTGCCATTAACAGAGAGAACTATATTTCCCAGGTTCCTTTGTTAGCATTTCCTGCTTGTTTCTGGTAGATATAGGTCCTCAAGACTTAGAAGTAGGAAGAATGAAAAAGTAATATTTCTTTGTGCCTAGAATTCCTTGGAAGTTTTATCCAGCATGCAATCGACCTTGTATAGGTACCAGCTTCTAGAAAAAGTCCATTGCCCTTTAAAGCCAGTTTTTGTAAGTTATCACTTCCATTGGGAGTCTAATCATCTTCAGAGAAATTAGATTCTGTTATGATACAATTCATTTTTTGTTTTGTGGTTTTTTGTTTGTTTGTTTGTTTGTTGTTTCAGCCTTCAGATAGTCCCTGTGAATGCTATGCAAGTACTTTACCATTGATCTACACCCCCAGGCCTAACTTATCTTTTCTATTTATCTCTTTAGCTTCCTACTGTTTCAATATCTAAGGGCTTTCATTATTGTATCTTTGATTTACAGCACCTTTGTTATTTATAAACCAATGCTAAATGTCCAAGCAAATTTGTGTGAACACTTAGATTTACTCTATAGATGGTATCAAAGAAAGAGTAGTGAGTTTTAAGAATTGAGACTAAGGACTGAGATTGCAGTCAGTGATAAAACACTTGACTACCATATAGAAATCCTGGATTGAAGCTGCACCATCAAAAAGGCTGAAAAAGATGTATGCCACAAGCCATTCTAAATGATTAAGTAAATTATATGAACTTAAGCAAAAGAAATTCAGAAGGGTAAATGCGGAAGAAGGAACAAAAATAACAACACTGTCTCTGACACCACTTCTGGTCAAAATTAAGAAGATTGAACTCAAATCAATGCCTCAATAATACAGAAACTGAATTTGAATGTGAGACTTGAATATCAACTGAATAGTAGAGATAAATGTCTATTGTCTATCCCCCCAAGTAATTTACCACAGTGATTAACAAAGACTTGCTTCTACTGGGAAATGTGGAAGACATTGTAAAGTTTGCCTTATCCCAAGGAAAGGGTAAAATGATCTGTAGTATTGATATACCAGTCTGCATTTGGTATTGGGATACTAATTCCAGATACTCTCAAAGGGTTTTCATTGCCTCTGGCCTTAAATCTCTCTGATGTTTCTTTAAGAACACACATCAGTCCAAAGGCTGAAAGGCAGGAGAAGATCCTTTGGTGAATGACTACACAGTCAGTATCAGAGCCCAAAAGGAGGCTTCATTTCTCTGCTCCTCATCCAGTCCTGTTTCAGGGATGTCTTATTTAGATCTTAGGATTTAGAACACAAATCTCATCAATTAAGATGTGCTTGGAAAGAAAACTCAATGTGGCTTACATTTAACTGAAGATGGCCCTACATCCCTTAGCGATGAAAGACAGATGACAGCAAAGTTTGCTTATCTCTGAGGATTCAGAAACTCCCTTCTGCTCCTCTTGGGGACTCTGCTTTCTACTTGCTTTCTGCCTAATAACCCTTGCTTCCTCATGTACTTAGTCACTTAGGGGAAAAGATCAGTTCCTATTTTTAAAAGACATCTAAAGTGAAGTAGCTTAGAGAAAAAGGGCAGGGACTTTTCTCTGCTCAAATGTCAAAGTTTCAAAGTGTGCAGCTTATATGGACACTATTCAGACAGAGCTTTGTCCTGATCTCAAGTTTGTGTACGTGCCCTAACACTGTCTTCAGCATTTCAGGCTTAATTCTAGATACATTACATTTGAGGATTTTTAAGACTATAAATCAGTCTCGGCTCTTAAATTTGCCAAATTTATAACCCAGCTAATGGCTTTAAATGCCATTGCTAAGGTTTTATGGGAAAACATTTTAGTAACCATTATAGAATTACTATTGCTGTGATAAAACACCATGACCAAATCAACATGGGGAGGAAAGGTTTATTCAGCTTAAAGTTCACCTCACTCTTCATTGTTGAAAGGAGTTAGGACAGGAACTCAAACAGGGCAGGAACCAGGAGGCAGAAGCAGAGGCCATGGAGAAGTGTTGCTTACTGGTTTCATATGGCTTGCTCAGCCTGCTTTCTTATAGAACCGAGAACCAACAGCCCAGAAATGCTACCACCCAAAATGGGCTGAGACCTCCCACCCAATCACTGATGAATAAAATGACCTACAGGCTTGCTTACAGCCCCATCTTATGGAAACATTTTCTTAATTAAGGTTTCCTCCTCTCAGATGGTTTTAGTTTGTTTCAAATTGACATAAAACTTTCCAGCATAGGAAACCATGCTAGATTAATAAAATAAGGATACTGGATTCAGTCATCCAGCATTTGAATGGCAAAGTATCAGAGAGAAAGACAAAAATGAGACATGTTAGGCTTTAATGAGTAGATAGAAATAATTTCTAAAATATACTTTAACAAATAAAGTAGAAAACCCTGATGTTGAATACAGCAATGAAATCCATGACTAACTCCCTATTATTATCACTGCCTATATACATGTGTGATAGGGGGAGGCATACATATGGCATGAATCATGTGTCTAGGGCGAGGACAACTCTGATTAGGTGCTTTCCTTTGACCTTTACATACACAGTTTCATTTCACCTAGATGCTCAGACTTCCCAAAAAGCACTTTTAGCCTCTGTGTCTCTTGCATGTCCAAGAAAAAAATAGCATTAAAAAAGCAAAAAGTAAAGCATTTTGAAGTTTTATGTATTTCACATGTTTTAGTATATAAAAACACAAAAGGAGCAGTTTAGATTATTTTCATTTGAGAACTCTCTTTCATCTTTGATTGTTTTTATGAACTAATTCTGAAGTGTAATGGCAAATGCAAGCACTTAGCAACACAGGATGTATGGCTGTTTGTAGATAGACTGCCAAACAAACTATAGCACTCAGCTATTTACGCATATTTATTTGTTCTTACATAAAAGGGAGTTATTGATTCTTACATCCATTAATAAATCAGCTTTATAGTCACACAATCAAATTTCTGTGGGAGTTTCTAATTCAGACTTGCAAATTTTAAGACATGAAATATCTTTAAATTTAGACAAAGAACTGGGGTCTCAAAATCGTGCGCTGCTTCTTACTACCTTTCAAGAGAGAAAATTGTACCTGCTACTATAAATCAAAATTCAATAATAAGATAATAAGTATAGTTTAATATATCGGCTGTATGACAAACAGAAAGTATTCTCTACATCCTGGGAATCTTCCCTCCCCATCTTTTTTCTTCTGGATTGTTAATTTCCTACCTGTTTTCTAATTTTTTTTGTTTGTTCATTTCACAAGAGCTTAGATATGGGTAGCCCTGCCAAGTACTGCTGTGATCGGTTGCTTCGAGATGGTGTAAATAACTGCTTATGCAAGCCCACAGACAGCTGATCTTTAGGGAGCACTGAAGCAACGGTGTGCACGGGGTGCTTAGTCATTGTTATGTAACTACTGAGCAGTGTAGCAAGATAACGCCACGAGCATAGTATGCTGTATCCAGAGTTCAGAAACTGGAACTTGTAATCTGACTCCAAACAGATAAGATTCCATATTTATGTTGTGATTTTGATAGAGGGACAGGGTAAAATCATTTGGGCAAAAGAAACTCTTTGCTAGGCACCAAAGCTCTACTTCCTATAACTTTGCAAGTTATCTCTGGGAAGCAGAATTTCCCCCTCACCAAGCCCAGCACATCTATATTTAGGGAATTGGGAAAATAGATTAGCAACATACTAAACACCCCCACCTCCAGCCTGATTTTCTGCACTACCTTCACTAGAAAATGAAATGTTTTCTTCATCAATTGCTTCCAAATACATATGTTGTCAACAAACGTCTAATCTATTATTTTTTTCTGATACATAATAGTGAAGAGTTATTAAGTGAATAGATTAGTAATTACCACACTTAAAAGCCACTGGACTGAGAAGATTAATACCTTTCCCCTTCTCTCAATATTTTTGTGCCTGTGTGTGTGTGTGTATATTCATATGTGAATACATGATTAACACATATCAGTGTGAGAGCATGATCATATTTTGAGGATATGTGTATAGTACAAAAACACCAACTTTGGTACCATTACCCAGATATCATTCAAGTTTTCTTTCAGAATAGGAACTCTTATTGACCTAGAACTCACCATGTAGAACAAGCTGGCTGGCCAGTGTGCTGCATGGTTCCTACTGTGTCTGACTCTGCAGCACTGCGTTTAAGAACACAGATACACCATACCTGGTTTTTCAGTTTTCTGTTTGGTTTATTGTAATTTTTACAAGAATTCTCAGGATTGTCTCAGGCCTTCATACTTGCAAGATAAGATATTTACTGCCTGAGTCATCTCCCCAAACACACCCACGCCAGAATTTCCTATGATAATTCATGCAGCTCTCATTTAAATTAGACATTTCACTGCTACCTTTTCATGTACAAGATTCATGACTTTTTATAAGAAAGAAAAATCTGCTAATGTTTATTCTGTTTTGCATTTGTTAGTGTTTAGAATAAGTTTTCAGAAGTTTTATGGACTACATATGAAAGTGACAGCTAAAGTTAAGACTCTCTGTTTATTTTGAGCAGAGGCTGCTATTCAAAGCTGCATTTCGAGTATACCTAAGGCAAAGGTGAATGCAAGCTAGTGGAAAAAATCATTTTAGGATCACAAAAGGCTGCTTCTAGAATCATTTCCCGATTGTGAAAGGTAAGTGGAAGTAAACGCCAAAGAAGATGAACATTTCCAGAGATTGTGGAAATGGTGATGGGATCAAGAATTTTGAAGTGTGAAGAAGATGATCCTTATCAAATTTGGTACATTGGTAATTAAGAGTCAGGAAGGTGGTGTACTGGGGATTTAATTTCCATAAGCGTAAAGTTAGGTTCACTGGGAAGATTGGGAGGGGATGGGGAAAGAAGTAAACAAAGACAGGGGTGAAAATCACCTCTGAAGGAACTACACTTGGAGATTAGGGAAATGACACATGACTGACAACAAAAACAAAGAAGACAATCAGATGATACTGCTCTGATGGAACACAAATGAAATGTTTGTCAAAAGGAGGGGTCAACCAGAAGTCCCCAGCACCTCCTAGAGAGATGCAGCTAAACACACACACAGAGAGAGAGAGAGAGAGAGAGAGAGAGAGAGAGAGAGAGAGAGAGAGAGAGAGAGAGAGAGAGAGATTGAATGCAAATGCTCCCAGAAGACATGAGTTTTTTAAACAAAAACAATGGTACCAGGGATGATGTGTATCCACTATTACTCATGAGTAATAGTAATTACTCATGAGTAATTAGTCAAAAAAGCCCCAGAAATCTGCAAAACAGCACAGGCTACTGGTAGTGCTTTTGGTCGCCTACTATAAGCAGATGGCAACACCCTATTGCCACAGAGAAATGAGTGTGGAAATGGCAAGGCACCTTCCTCACTATTGGTTAGCTTCTGTAGTGCTGGCATGTGCTCTGTAGGTTGTTGTGCATAGGAGTTCAAAATGGTAAATATGAGATGACAGGTGGCTTAAGCTGTGGGTTCATTAATTATAGAAGAAGAAAAAAGTTTAGGTAAAATTAATCATCTCAAATATACTCAATCAGTTTTCTACAAGTAATATGCTAGTAACCAAACAGTGAATATGAATATATGTTAAAATGACTTTCTCTGATATGATGTATACATTTTAAAGTATAGATAAAATGTTTATACTATTTATAGAATTAACTATTTAAACATGATAACTGAAGGTGTTAAGAAATTGAGATATAAATATTGAATGTTAGTGATTATTTAAGAGATATATTTAATTTAATAACTCATTGGTAAATTTTAAGGATGAATAAAATAATTTCCAAAGCCTCTTTCAATGTTATTATTCTACATTAACTCAATATTTCTTTGCTATGCTGTCGAAAAGGCTATCTTAAAGAAGTAGTCCGGAAAATTAGGATTTTTTTTTCCACTTCCCCTACCGTCCACATCTCTCAAAGGCTATGCATTGTCCAGAAGGCTCAAGTGACAACATCTTTCATTACTTAATATATTTATATATACCTACGTATTCCTTTCTCACTAATAAATCTCTTTCCATGTTTAACATATGATGCTTTATTCACATACACACCAATATATATTTTCTAATGATAGAAGGACACAAATTATAATAAACATCTTAGTTTTTTTATTTTCTTTCCCACAATTAGATTTCTAGATATTTGTATAATTATATTGAGAAAAGTAAAGAACTACTAGAGGAAAGCTGTTTTAGGAATTTAGCAGTTGCTGTATCTGGGGTAGACATTAGAGTGAATAGTTTTCACTGTATCTAGGATACACATTAGAGTGAATAGTTTTCACTGTATCTAGGGTAAACATTAGAGTGAATGGTTGTTTTTCTAGAAGTACTTAGACCTTGTAGAATATTTGTGGAAAACAGTGATTGTTTTCCATGAGTTGTAAAATTGTTTTTCTGAAGGAGCATTGCAGCCTTCACAAGACTTTGGTCACAAGATGCCTCTGGCACATCTGAGGCTCTTGGATTTTTGTATATTGCAAATGATAAACAGTAAAGAGCTAAAGTCATGAGGGAATGTGATGCTCTCCTTTAGAGAGACATATAGATTAGATAGGATCTTGGTATGAGGAAATAATTTACCCAAAAAGCAACTTTATGCAACAATTAATAAGCATGCCTTTGTATAACTAGGGTTCAGCTCATCAGAGGTTGGGCCTTCCTGTTGCCACACACACCTTAAAATTTCATCTTGGAGTGACCTCTTTCTTCAATCAACCCACTCAACAAAAAATACTCCCACAGATGACTAGTACAAATTTAAGTAATTAAACCAATTTGTGTAATACTTCAGGTTTACTCCAAGAAGAAAATATGTTTGCATAATTATATTCTCATTCTTGCCCTAGTCTATCTTTTTGTTTGTTTTGTTTTTTTTCTGTATTACATCGAATTCCCTTACATTCTCTTTTAAAAAATAATAGAGTCACTAAAATATCCAACAACATTTTGATATAGGGTAACCTCCTTATATTAAGCAGTTCACAGATATCCTGGAATCAGTATAAATCTGAAAGAACAAATCTAGCAAAATGAATGGCTTGATCTATGTCTCAAGGAAAGAATGGATTTATACAACACCCAGGCATGAACTGATCTTCTCATAAACAAAATGCTGGAGGGCAGCTACATCATCCCAGCTCTATTTCCTACATTTTCCTTTTCTTTTCTAAACCACACACATCAAATGATGGATCACCATTCTAGGACATCAAGAGAGTAGTGATTACAGCTAGGAAATAAGTTAATCATTTGAATTGATATGACTGTGTGTATGTTCTCATTTTTTCTTTATTCTTTGCTTTCTTATTCTTACTCCTTTATTTTTAAAGTGCTATCATCATTTAGCGTATTGGGGGATGAATTTCTGTCCCTTCTCCAAACCCATTCTGAACCTAAACCTGCTCAGCTAGGAGAAAACCCAAGTTCAATTCTTATATGCATACAAAATTTCACTCATAAGTACAATGTAGTCCTGTTAGTCAAACAAAAAAAAATTTAACTTTTCACCATCAACTGACTTAAAATGTTATATTAGAAAATTTGATCTAGCAAAACAGTGCTAGGGCTACTTAATTTTATATACTATTTAACATTATGCATGATACTAGATAAATAAACCTTGTTTTTATAATATATAAACCATTGGGAATTATATGGCATTAACCTTCAATAACTGTTAAAAGTAATAAATATTTTGTCTTCGAAGTAATAATCACAGAACTGTAGACTTTATGAGAAAAACTAAATTGTGTAGAGCCAGCAAATGAAAAGAAGGGATGAACTGAAGAAAATTTGATTCATAATTTTAGGGGACAAAGTCAGAGTATAAATGATAAGGAAAGCAAAACTATGGAAAATAATAAAGATATATGGAGTTCAGGTAGCTATTAAGCTTCACTTTCTTGGGGATCCAGTTTCATTTCTTAAGTTTGTGCCAAAGGTATATATGCATGCTTTCAATACTATGCTCTATAGTGCTTTGAGACTTATACAGAATGAGGTATTGAATATATCCATTGTTATTTGAAGCAGAATTAACTACATAATTCTCAGAGTCAGTGCATAAGGTGCATGATAAAAGAACAAAATGCTTTTTGTCACCTGTGGTCAAAAGGGACATTTTGTTGGGAAGAGGGAGGAAGGACAGTGCAGAGGAGAACATCCATTCAGGCCCTTCAGCTTTCATTCTAATGACTCTTTATGTGCAAATTGATCTTTTCCTTTTACACTTTTCAGTTCCCAGTCTCCATTCTGTGCATTTACTGTTTTTATTAATATGTGTCCTGGGATGTTTCTTTCCTTGTTCTGTCTGTTTGGTATTCTGTATGACTTGATAGGCATTACTTTCTTTAGTGTGTGGGAATTTTCTTCTATGGTTTTGTTAAAACTATTTTCTAGGCCTTTGAACTGGGTTTCTTCTCCTTTCTCTATACCAGTTGTTTCTGGGTTTGATATTTTCATAGTTTTCTACATTTCCTAGATGATTTTTGTCTTTTTTTTTCTTAGAAATTTACTCTTACTGAAATACTCATTTGTTCTACCTTTTCTTCAGGACCTGAAATCCCCTTATCTGTGTCCTTTAATCTATTGGTTTTAATCTATTTGTTTGACATACTGAGATTTCTATATCCAGTCTTATTTCACCTTAGATTCTACTTAGTGATTCTATCTACTTGTTAAATATTTGTTCAATCTACTCTCATGTCTTGAATTGTTACCATTATTTAACTGCTTATTTGTGTTTCTGTGTCTTTTTATGACACTGATAAACACTCTGTAAAGTCTTTGAACATATTCATAATTGCCTTGCAATGTTTGGCTTGTGCTTCAGCTGAATTGCATTTATCTACTCCAAGCACAGTGGGGTTGTTGCCTTCTAGAAGATCCACCTTGTCCTGGTTTTTCATGTTTTGTATTTTTGGCTGGTGTTTATACATCTGGATTTACAATATTTGAAGTAATTATTGGTGTAGATATTTGGTCTTGCCTTCACTTGGTGTTCTTTTCTTTGGTTGCTTTTACTGATTCCTGGTCCTTGCCAAATGTGGTGGTTATAGGTTCCCTGAGTCCCGGACAAGTGTGGTGATATGGGTCCCTGGTAGAGAGCTGGTTAGAAGCTCAGTGGTGACTCACAAAAGGAAGGTGATTGTATAGAAAGAAAGGCTGAAAGAGACCACTACAAATAACTAGGAGAACTCTCATTATTCTACCCACACACACAAAGCCAAGTCCCAAGAATTTGAAGGTAGGTAAGTCTCAGGGGACAGAGAGAGAGGATGAAGTTCCCCTATATGATTCCCAACCTAGTGTGGAAGCTGTGGGTCTCTGGTAGAGAAAAGTTCTGTTAGTTGGCAAACTCACAACAGACTGGAGATCTGCTAAATGGAAAGGCTGAAGGGGGCCACCAGGAAAAGTAAGTAGGACACTTGGGTATGCACCAAGAGGCCAAGACCTTGGGGATCCACTTTCATTACTTAAATTAGCTCCCAAGGAATAAATGCATCTTAAGCTTTCTGAAATGTCAGAACTTATTCTTCTGATTGTTTTTTTCCTCATAAAAAGACTTCTAAATATGAAACTCTAAAACGAAGCCCTTAAATTGTTCCATACAAGGGGATGACATGCATATTTTCATAAAAGTATAACTCTAACAAAAGATTGAGATACTACTCAATTGATTTTGTAAAATCATGGTTAGGGGACCTGAAGAAAAAGCAGCTGAGTTTTGTCTACATAAAGTACTGATCACAGCAGGATGTTTTCCTTATGTCTTTACTGAAAGATGTTTATGTAATCTGAACTAAGCAAACAATAAACACTCTGTCTGACAGTGTACACAGGTACTGAAACTGCATAAATGAACCCAGTCATGGGTAACTTTATTTTGAATCTGCTGTAGCAGAGGAATAAAGTGTATTATATATGGTTTTAGTCAGATTAAAATAAATTGCAATTGTCGTTTGTAAATCACACACAGACTTGTTCACGTTTTAACATATGAATAGCTTGCGTTGGTCCTAAGTCACAGTAATGGTAAGTTCTCCTTTTAAAAAGGCATAGGAGTTGACAAAATAAGCTCCATCAGAGGATAGTTCACCGATAACTTGAAGTTGGTATTCTTTGTGTGAATGAGTGATATAATTCAACCTCTACACAAATTTCTTCCAATCACACCCATTATTTATGCTTAATTTGTATTTTCATTGCTATAAATGTTTGCACTTTATTTTGTATGAAAAAAAGCTTTCTTAAAATCCTATATACTTGAAAGTAATATTATCAGTAGACAGTCATTTTTGTTCATGATACAGCATAAGTAAAAAAGAACAGGCATCACCATAAGTTAATTACAGCTGAATATTTTCAGAAAATGTTAAAAATAAACTATACATGATATTGTCATCATTAAAACAGTCTGACTGTCTAACTTCTGGCCTAAGAAAGTAATAAGATAATACTCTAAGAGAGAGAACATAGTGATTTTTAGTGTAATTATCTTATTTATATACACGTATTTTATTAAAAAACAAAGTTTGCACAAATTTAATAATGCCTGAGAGGAAAAAAATTAAAATGATATCTTTAAGTGGTATTATTGTAAGGGATGCCTGTTTCCATGTGAAAATGACTATTGCCTTTTTTGGGACAGACAGTGCTAGAATGTGAGTCATAAGAAAGAGCCAGTACAGTCAAACATTTGAAAACTATTTAAGTACAAGAATTATGTTATAGATATATCAGTTGGGGCTGGGCACCACATGGTTATTTATTTTCTGAATTTTGATCAGTTGTGATTTTCTATAATGGTCGCTGTTATGAAGAGACATTTCTTTCATGAGGGACAAGATGCATATGTAACTACAATGTAACTCCTACATGTAAGACTCAAGGATCATGGCAAAGGAGAGTTAGAAATGTTGGTTGTGTCCCCTAGGAATGTCAGAGAGGGTAAACCCAGAAAGTCTAAGCAATATGGCTGTCTAAATTGGACCAAAAATTTCAACATCAATAGACATGCTAACACAAAGTTAGGGGGCAGACCTCAAGGGGCTTCAAAATGAACTGAAACACCATGGGCTATTAGAGTTTGATGGAAGGGGGAGAAATAATCAGGAAAAAGGAAAAAGTCCCTAAACTAGTTATCCAACACTCAGTGGTCACCCCAGAAATCACACATATGCAAGCAACATTACATGGACAAAGCAAACTAGGTTAGAAAAAAATATATATGTGTATATATAAATTATATTCCTAAATATATAAAGACAAATTGCTTAGTCCATATGTATGTGTGTTATGTATACATACATACAATATATACATACACATATACACATGCATACACACACATATGTATTTTTAAATAAATAGAGCCCATGGATATGAGAAAGAGCAAAAGGTACATGGAATGGGAAGGATTAGAGGAAAAAAAGATGATAGAGAAGATAATGTTGATGGGTGATGCTGCTCTGTATGCTGTGAATGTGTTGCTCTGATTGGTTGATAAATAAAATGCTGATTGGCCAGTAGCCAGGCAGGAAGTATAGGTGGGATAAGCAGACAAGAAGAATTCTGGGAAGAGGAAGGCTGAGTCAGGAGTTACCGGCTAGACACAGAGGAAGCAGGATGAGAAGGCAGAACTGAGAAAAGGTACCAAGCCATATAGCTAAACATAAATAAGAATTATGGGTTAATTTAAGTGTAAGAGCTAGTCAGTAATAAGCTTGAGCTAGTGGCCATACAGTTTGTAAATAATATAAGCCTCTATGTGTTTACTTGGGTCCAGGCAGCTGTGGGACTAGTGGGTGAGAGAGATTTGTCCTGACCACAGGGTCATGCAGGACACAGGAAAACTTCAACTACATAATGTACCTCTACTTTAATTTCAAAAATATATTTTAGTTATTTAAATGATGTGAAAAGCTTTCTTTCCTCACAATAGATTATTGCATTCTTATTACTCATGTACAAAAACAGAAAATCCATAAAGCAACTTAATAGTTATATTTGACCCATATTTCCACTATTAAATGTGATAGTTCCCATAATCATTAGCATATATTAAGAAATTTTATGGTTCAACAAATTTTCTATTTTAGTGTTTTCAAAAGTAGTAAGTTTGAAGATCTAACAACCCACATAGAAACATTACTTACTGTTTATATGTCTTTGGAGAAATTTAGGGAGATATGAAGTAATTCAATATAGCCATATGTAATTGCTATCTTGTGATTGAACAGTCACCTAAATGATTTTATGACATTACTCATTTTCTCAGCCTGATTCTTTACATCTGAAATTTCGATGCATTCATATTGTTATTTTTACAATCTGGGAGGAAGAAGTCAATGTTATATATAGGAGTAATATCAACCAATTTTGTCCATATAATAAATAGCATCTGTGGTTACACAGACTTCTCCAAGGTTTTAGAATTACCACAACTGCCCGATAATCCCTGAGCAAAGGTCTTCAGAGATTTTCCTTATATGTAGTCCTTCTAACCTACTGAAACTTAAAGCATTTCCACAGAACAGTTCAGGACCCAAGTACAAGGATGTTAATGAAGCTTTAAAACTAAGATTATAGATATATATGTTCAAGCTTTTCTTTTTTTTTTAATCTTGCTTTTTTTTTTTTTTAGCATTTAGCTTACTTTAAATTTTGTTGGACAACAGTAACATGACTATTATGTATAACTAACCTCTTTCAGTCCTAAAGAACAATTTCTTGTATTTCCTTATAATCATTAAATATTTATCAATTTGTCTCCCTAATAAATGTTTTCAATACATGTTACAAAGCCACTTGCTGAATTAAATATTTTATGTACTCAGATTAAGTCAGAAATTGAGGTCTACATAAAAAATTAGAGAGAAAAAAATTGCTTAAATTTTTACACCTATTTCCACCACACGCATCTTAAGAAATTTATAATAATTTTGCTAAAATTATCCTAAAACAAGTTTCCCAGTTTTAAACTGTGTCTTTTGAAAAAAAAACAGTATTAAAAGAAAATAGATGTTAAGTAATATGCATTTATTTATATTACTTTAGTGAAGCATTATTAAGGACACAAGTTAATTTTGCATTTCCTAGAGTTTTGAGCACAAATAAAACCATGAGAAAGTACAAAACATTCATTATTTATTTGTAAGAATTATGCTAGATGGTAAAGAGACATTTTTCATCCCCTGTCAAATTTCAAAAGGCTTAATTACATAGATTCCCCATCATTCCCATCAAATGAAAATAGAACAATATTTCCAAATGTAATTTTACCAATAAACAGAAAAAAAAATTCAGCCATTCTTGTTGACCTTCTATAAAAAAAAAACAAAAAAAAAACTAGTTCTCAATGTAGATAATGGAATAACAGTTGTATAGATTTCTACTATGATAACTTCATATGTACCTGCAAGGTGGAGAAAAGGGAAATAACCAGTAGCTATGTCAATTTGTTAATTTTCACAGATTTCTAATTAGCTAGATCTCATTTCTGGGAAAAGCTACCAGATCCATAATTAAAGTTCAGGTGCCCAGAAGTAAAAGGAAAATGCTAACATACATTGATTCTTGTGCTCTCTGCCATTTCACAAGTATTGGCCAGTAAGGGCCAGGCAAGTTGACAGAGTACGTAAAGGAGCTTATGGCCAAGCCCAGCAAGCTTAGTTTGATCCGTGAGAACCACATGATGGAACAAGGAACAGGTTGTTCTCTGCCTCTACTACTCACCATGGCACACACATTTCACTACCCCAAATAGGTAAAAGTATAATTTTTAAAATATGATAAGAAGAAATAAATGGCAAGGAAGAAGAAACTTGAAGAAAAATGCCATATGTTTCTAGTTGTTCTACTTAAAGGTTTTGAGAGATAACATAGAATTTGGAATTAGTTAATACCAGATTTCGTTGTGTGTCTTTCTTTAAATGAATTATCACACCCACATTAGGTTTAGTATTTTTTTAATTTTTTCATTTATTTTACATAACTACAGTTTCCCCCCCGCCCCTCTTTTCCTGTTCCCTCCCTCCACCTCCTATCTACCCCCCTCCATCCATTCCTCCTCTATTCAGAAAGGTTGAGGCTTCCCATGGGATTTAACAAAGTATGGCATATCAAGTTGAGGCGTGACCAC
This sequence comes from Peromyscus maniculatus bairdii, assembly GCF_049852395.1. Classification (NCBI taxonomy): domain Eukaryota; kingdom Metazoa; phylum Chordata; class Mammalia; order Rodentia; family Cricetidae; genus Peromyscus; species Peromyscus maniculatus. The sequence goes on along the minus strand of NC_134857.1, from coordinate 91,456,216 downwards.
ACTCCTCATCCTGCATCAAGGCTGAGCAAGCCATCCAACCATGAGGAATAGGGTCCAAAAAGTCAACTCATGTACCAAGGACAGGTTCTGATCCCACTGTTAGGGGTCCCACAAACAGATCAAGCGACACAACTGTCATCTACATGCAGAGGACCTAGGTTGGTCCCATGCAGACTCTCTATCTGTTGGTCCAGAGTTCATGAGTTCCCACTAGCCCAGATCAGCTGTCTCTGTGGGTTCCCTCATCATGATCTTGACCTCCCTTGCTTGTGGAGTCCCTCTTCCCTATCTTCAACTGGACTCCTGGAGCTCTGCCCAGTCCTTGGCTCTGGATCTCTGCATCTTCTTCTATCAGTTACTGGATGAAGGCTCTCTGATGACAATTAGGGTAGCCATCAATCTGATTATAGGAGAAGCCCAGTTCAAGTACCCTCTCCACTATTGCTAAGAGTCTTAGTTGGGATCATCCTTGTGTACTCCTGGGAGTTTTCATGTCAACAGGTTCCTCCCTTAGATTTTGATTATATTCCAGAGCTAATTTAACACATTTTGACCCACGATTTAATACTCAGTTGGGCTAGCTATGAGGTATATTACCATGTACCCAAATTTCATTATGATAGATGTTACTCAAAGTTTCTGCTTCTTTTGTTTCTGCTTATGTATTTTCACAGTAATTTTTAGACTGCCTCCTATGTGCTTCATGCTGGCCTCAAACTCATGATGTTCCTTATACAACCTTTAGCACACTGGAAGCACCAGGCCTGGCTTCAACCTTTAAGCTTCTGCAATCTCAGAAATGAGGTCATGGTCTAAATGTACTTGTGACAGACAGGTGGGACCTTAGGTACGTTATTGTGACACTAACATTAATTATGAAAGATAATACTTTAAAGACTCAGGACTCAAAGACATATTGTGTGTTGGATTCTTGAATTTTACAGAAGCTAAATGTTTCTCTTTTCAAACTGTGATTTAAAACTAACTTTAAAAAAACGTTTTATTTCAAACAGCCAACTCATGCAATGAGCACAGGACCCGGTCCCACTGCCTGGATGCCTCCCAAACAGATCAAGCCAATCAACTGTCTCACCCATTCAGAGGGCCTGATCCAGTTGGGGCCCCCTCAGCCATTGGTTCATAGTTCATGTGTTTCCATTCGTTTGGCCATTTGTCCCTGTGCTTTATCCAACCTTGGTTTCAACAATTCTCACTCATATAAACCCTCCTCTTTTTCGATAATTAGACTCCCGGAGCTCCACCCAGGGCCTAACCGTGGATCTCTGCATCCAGGTTGATCTCAGTCCTCGGGGGAGGCTTTGCCCTGGAGGAGGTGGGAATGGGAGGGTGTACTGGGGAGAAGAGGAGGGGGGAGAACAAGGGAATCCGTGGCTGATATGTAGAACTGAATTGTATTGTAAAATAAAATGTTAAAAAAGTTTTATTTATTTAATGTATGAGTGCTTTATCTGCATGTATGCCTTCATGCCAGAAGAGGGCATCAGATCTCACTAGAGATGGTTGTTAAGTCACCATGTGGTTACTGGGAATTGAACTCAAGACTCTTGGAAGAGCAGCCAGTGCTCTTAACCTATGAGCCATTTTTCCAGCCCCTAGAAACTGGATTTTACACAAACTTCAGAGTGAAGTTAATTTTATAAGGATTATCAAGTTTTTATTGCTATGCGAGTAGATAATGTAGAAATTTGCCAAAATTAACTTGTTGGTTCTACCTGGCCTACAGAAAAAAACAAAAAACAAACAAACAAAAAAACAAACAAACAAACAATACTCTGGAGAAATAGCACTGGATTTCAATTTTGATCAATTTCCCTTTGGAAGTATGGTGCAAACTATTGTATTCCTACACTAATGATATTTCACCAAGAGTTAGAGAAAGACGATTCTGAGCTTTTGGTGAAATGCATGCCCTCTACAAGCAGGACATACATTGTTGAATCTAAAGCTTAGCGACTACCTAAGTAGGGTTGTTTAAGCTCCAGAAAGGAGGGTAGTTTTAGGAATTGGATTGTTAACATACCTATTTATTAGAAATACTCTCTTCAATACAGTGATCATGCCAAGAAGCCATGTGATTGGGTTCCAAATTTTGGACATGCGGTATTTCACTCAGAGAAGAAAGATCTTACTTGTCATTCAAATTGTAGGAATTTGGCTGTCAAGATGATTCAGTGGTTAAAGGTATTTATTGCCAGCCTGAGAACCTGAGTTTCGGTCATGTAAACTATCATATGGAAGGAGTGAACTGACTCCTACAATCTTGGCTCTGATTTCCAGCTGTATGATCATATGTTATGGTGTGCATACACCTACACATACAGGCTCACACTCATATAAGTAAATGAGTATAGAATCCTTACAAAATTCGAAGTGGGAAACATGGCTCAGTAGTTAAGAGCACTTACTTGCCGATCTTCAGAATACCTAGACTCAGTTCTTAGCATCCACATCAGGCACCCCAAGATAGATAGTAACTCTAACTCCAGGGGAGCCACCATCCATTCCTGGTTTCAGAGGGTATCTGTACATATACCCTATATGTTCATATAGACAAACACACATATACATAAATAAAAATAAATCTTTAAAATTATTACAAAATGCAAGAATGACTGTAAGAGGCATTAGGTGGGAGGGAGCTATGATAAGATTTGCAATATCTGCCAGGCTGTGGTGGTGCTGGCGTTTAATCCTAGCACTTGGAAGGTAGGTGGATCTCTGTGATTTCAAGGCCAGCCTGATTTACAGGGCTAGTTCCAGGACAGCCAAGGATACACAGAGAGACTCTGTCTCAAAAAACAAACAGGAACAACAAAAAAAAGTAACAAAACAAAATATTTTCAATATCAGAAATAATTGATTGGGTCAATCGACACAAAATAATTGAAAGCCATTATTAGTAAACCATCTTCAGCTCTTTGCAGTCACACACATTCTCATGTTACTAAGGGCAATCAGGGCTAAGAGAAAACAACTGGAAATCTGTCAAAGAGGACTATAGGTACAGAGACCACATAGAGAACAATAAGTATCACAAGTGAAGTTTTTGCAAATTAGGGCATTGCAACTTTGAAATAAATGTATTTGGCCATTTTTGTAGTTTGGCTCTAAAATGTTCTCCATTGCCTCACATGTTTAAGGCTTGATCACAAGTCCATCCATCCTTTGGGGTATACTGAAAACTTTAAAGTTTGATACAAGAAGAAGCTGGGGTTTCAGAGGTGTGGCCTGGAAGTGAGTATTATGATGCTGAGTACATCTTGTTTAGCTCTTTACTTCTAGGCCATCATGAGGTAAATAGCATCATCTATGTTTACACCCACCTACATGTGCCGTACTGCTACAGACCTCAATCTATGATGATACATGTATCTTGAAACTGTGAATCAATGAAAATAAACCTTCTTTAGATTGTTAGTCTTAAATATTTTTTCATAGTAATGAAAAGGTACCCCCATACAATTGGTAGCAAGTAGTGGAATCATTGTTGTGACTATACCTGATGATGTGGTTCAGATGCCTAGGAAATGTTTTATAAGTGGAATGTGGGGGAGTTTGAAGACACAGGTTAAAGAGAACCTAGACTTCCCCCAAAAGAAGCTTAATGGGTAGTTCTTTAAGGTTATAAAGGTCTGAATACTGATAAGGTTGTTAGGCTGTGTTACAGACAAAAATGACAACTAATTCTAAATTGGCTTATAGGGTAGTCATGCCACATTCTGAAGAAGTTCTTGCCCTCACTCTGTGGTCTAAGATTTTATGATAGGCTATCTTTAAAATTAACACACTAGTTAAGCCAGACCCATAAATTTCATGACAGCATAGTATTCTGACAGCAGCATGCTCTGTCCTGGCTACCTTTATACAGATTTCAAGGAAGAAACAGAGCCCAAAGAAAATGTACAAGGCTTTGGGAATGGAGCTTCTGAATGCCAGAGAAATCAGCACAATTAAAAAGAAGCCGGTGTTTCAAAAAGGGACAACAGGAAGGACTTCCTGGGGGAAATCTCAAGAATAAGCAAGGTTCAACCATCAAAAGCAATAACATGTAAAAAGGTAGCAACTGCTTTTGCAGAGTTACATTTGAGAAAAGAGCATGAGGATAGCCTGCTCAAAAAGGATACCTTAATGAATTATTTCCTCAGGATGAATTTGCATTATTCATCCTTCCTGGTGCTTAAAGGCTGCTATATCCATGGTTCAAATTGGGTTTGCAAAGGAAGCAGTTATTGGCTTCAACCATATGATGTTGGTTTTCTAATGTATATCACATAAGAATTGCCGGGCAGTAGTGGTGCATGCCTTTAATCCCAGCACTCGGGAGGCAGAGCCAGTCAGATCTTTGTGAGTTCGAGGCCAGCCTGGTCTACAGGGCGAGATCCAGGAAAGGGCACAAAGCTACATAGAGAAACCCTGTCTCGAAAAACAACAACAACAACAAAAAAAAACAAAAACAAAAAACAAAAAACAAAAAAAAAAAAACAAAAAGAATTATGGTTGTGGAAGGTTCCATCGAAATTTTGAAGGAAACCTTGGAAACCGGACAGTATATAACCAGGTTGGAGTACCTAGAAGCAGTCCTTGGAAAGGCAATGTATGAAGTGAGAGTGATTCAAAGCTGCAACTAAAATCACCATAGAACAAGGGCCATGGTGAACTGAGTGGGCTGCACTGCCACACAAGGTCATTGTGTCTGGGTATAGCATGAATCTTAAATGATCTTATTAATCAGAACAAACCCAGAGCCTAGTATTGGGGTGAACACTGAAAGATCATAGAGACAGAACAGGCCACAGCTAACCTCACCTGGCCAACTTCTCAGCCAATCTTGTTTCCTCAGACTGGATGCTTCTGAGTCCTCACCCAGAATGAATCTCAGCTGAACTGTTTCTCGAAAGCCTGAAAGCTCTAGTTCCTGGTCCTCACACCTTAAATACAGTTCTGCTTCCTGGAATTAAAGCCTCACTTCCTGGGATTAAAGGCGTGAGTCACCATGCCTGGCTGTTTCCAGTGTGGCTTTAAACTCACAGAGATCCTCATGGATCTCTGCCTCCAGGAGGCTAGGGTTAAAGGTGTGAGTGCCACCATTTTCTGGCCTCTATGTCTATCTAGTGGCTGTTCTGTTCTCTGACCCCAGATAAGTTTATTAGGGTGCACAATATTTTGGGGAGCACAATATCACCACATCTGGGTCTGTGTTCCTGCTGTAGCTGGGGTCTGTGTTGTCTTTGTCCATATTACCACTGGGGCCATAGGAAACATGCCTGTTGAAACCCGAACCTCAGGGCTGTGTTAAGCCACCCCATCCTTCACTGGCCTGGGGATATCTGACCCTGCTCCTCACTGGACACTGTAGCAGGAGAGCTGGTCCCTGCACTAGGGAGATATGTCCTCACCCCTCACCACTGACATGGAAAAGCTGGCCCTGATGGCATGGGCCTAGGAATGTTGGCTCTGCCTCTCACCTGATGGGGCAGTCCCAATGGCCCAGACTGATCAGACTGATCCTGGGCCTTGCCTTGGTCCACCCTAACATCTTCCCTATCTGTGACCTGCTGGAGCTTGTGAAGAGATTGGTCCTGCAGAACCATGGCTGCAGGATTTCCATGACTTGGGGCAACAGCAGGCTATCCAAGAGGCGTTTCAGTGAGCGTTCAGTAATTATGGTGTGTCAAAGGCTAGAGTTCTTGAACCAGAACAATGACATTGCAATGAAAATTTGTGGATGGGTCTGATTATTCCAAAGGGTATACTGAGTGACACACCTCAGTTCCCAATGCCACCAGGACGAACAAAGGGGTGTTGGGGAGATGGGAAAGATGGAGACAAGAGGGTTTTTTTTTTTTCTATTTGCTTTGTTTTGTTTTTAAATAATTTGCCTGGGCTGGTGGGGGGGGGCTTTTGGAGGGAATGTTGTAGGGATGAGGGGCAGATAGAGAGATTGGGGTACATGGTGTGAAATTCCAAAATAATCAATAAAAAAAGTTGTAGAAAAAAGAAAAGAAAGACAAAAAGAAGAAAAAAAATGTCATGGAAACTGCAGAATGAGCAATGCTTATCAGGGGCCATATAGACGTAGTGAACGCATCTGTGGTGTACACAAGATATATAGCCCTCTAAACATGCCTGTGTGATCCAGATACTGAACATGGAGTTTCAGAATTTAACAGATTGATGGTTTTAGGTTTGACTTTGGGTTAAACCTTCCTTCCTATTCTTCTACCTCCATTTTACAATGGGAATGTAAACTCAGTGATTTTTTTACCTTGGATTTTTTGAAATTCTTTTTGATTTTTCAGGACTCACATGTAGGAGTTGAATCTTCATTTCCCATGGAATCTTGGTCTTAGGACTATCAACGTTAGGGGGACATTGGAGGGGACAAAAGATTCGTTGAAGGAGGTTCAAAGGAACTTAGACTTATTAAGAAAATAGAACTGGTCTCTTTAAGAGGGGATGCTCCTTGAAGCATTGTACCCCTCTCCACAAACACACACCTTGAGGATATCACAGCCATTACATTTTTTAAAATAACTTACAATGAGAAAAAAAAAAAGGAGAGTAAGTCCAGAAGGAACAAATCCCTGAAGGCAACAAATGTCTGACCCAGAGCACCTGTGTAGAGCCCCACTTCTGAGGAGGTCTCCCCCACAATCCCAATGGGAACTGTTTGTTAGAAGAAAGTTTGTCATTGTTATTATGCCCCTCACTGTGGCTGTTGTATTGTGAGTCTTCATTATCTGTAGCCTTCATTCTCTCCTCACCTGTTACTTCACCTCCCATTAGTGGCCACCCCCACATTCCTGCCTTTTCGGCCACCTGTCCTCACCTGTTACGTTCAATTATTCTGTGCAAGTTTTCTTTCTAAAATATACATTTCTTAATATATTGCACAAAATAAACTACCCCAAGTATCCTTCTCTAAGACACATAACAACATGGAGATATACTGAGTACAATTTGCTCTGGATTCATGGGTAGATTATTATGGTATGGATCTTCAACCTTATTCAACAGCTCATGTACTTATTGAATGCTTGACTGCAAGGCAATAGGGTTGAGATGTAGGATCTTTTGGAGGTGATTGTATAATGATAATATTGACCTTATTAATGTTCTATGATTATTTACGGTCTAATAGGTATCAAAAGGTGTTATTAATCAGTGATGTTATTTTAAAATACAGAATGCTTCATGAATTTGAGTACCATCTTCACAGGGACCATGTTAAGGTTCTCTGTATTGCTCTAAATTTAGTATATGTGCTGCTGAGCAAGCAAGCATGCTTATTAAACTTCCTGCCTGCCACATCATAGCATTAAGCCCTACCACTATAATAGTTTGCCTTGTTTGTAATAGACATACAAGCAACTGGTCCATTCAAGGACTGAAACCTCAGAACAATGAATCTTTCCTTCTTTCAGTTGATGTGATACAGTTTGAGTCTATAATGTCCATACATGGCTCTCATGTGGCACTATTAGGGTGTAGTAAACTTTAGGATATGATATGATTGAAGCAGTTCACTCATTGGAAGTATGTGATCAAAGAGTTATTAGATTGTTGTAACGCCAATTTTCTTTCTATATTTACTCCTTGATCACCATGAATTATGCAACTATATCACATGTTCCACTATAAGGAATTGTAGTGTCATGGAGCCAAAATAACACAGATATTGGATGAAGCCTCAACTTCTATGAACACACACACACACACACACACACACACACACACACACACACACACACACACATATATTTCCTTACCTTGTATAGGTATGGGTGTTTGGAGAAATCTTATTGTATTGATATGCTCTTTGTTAAAGTCTTTCACTAGAAAACACTTAATAATAAAACTATTCTATATGGACTAGACTGTGCCAAATGTCCATTTTTTATCTTACATAATAATATGTCTAACATTAAACTATAAATAACATCATTGTGAAGCATCCACTGGAAAGAGAGCAGTGGAAGAAACTGCAAAGGTCTCTGCATCTACATGTTTTAGAGAAAAAAAATCTTTGAACAAATGGATGCCTGATACAGAGGATGTGAGGTATGCTTTAAAGAGGAATAAGCAACTGTGAATAGCACTACAAAACTATATTCAATATAAGACATTATAGTAAACTCTACTAAACAGGCATTTGGGGGCTAGTGAGAAAACTCAGCATTAAAAGTACTCACCACATGAGTATGAAGACATGAGTTTGATTCCCAGAGGCAACATAAAAGTGGAAGAAGGAGAGAACCAACACATTCCCTAGAGTTGTTCTCCAGAGAGTTCTCAAAGAACTACTCCATGTAGAAGTTGTAAATCAAAGTTCACTGAATTCTTTGAATGACATAGCGACCATTTGAATATTCTCAACAAGATATTTTATGATATGATCTGAGATTTAAAATGATAGAATAAACATTGACAAAAATCTGACAATGGTATAAATAGGAAAACATCTGTAGGGCTATCTGAAGGTCCAGGTAATGTCATCTCAATGTTCTGACCACAGTGATGGCAGCTGATGAGAGAGGAGGATTAACAGTGCAAGATGTGGATAAGCATCTAGAAGGATGGCATGACATTTTTGGACAATTAATTATATGAGGATAAAGATGAACCATTAACTGAAATGAGTATAAATACATAGAATTGATAGGATAACAAAAGCAAGATCTGTGGTCCATTTTTGTTAAAAATAAGTAACATGGGAGATGACTTGGTGGTAAGAACACTTGCTGCTCAAGCACAATGAACTGATTTCAGATGTCCAGAACCTATGTCAAAGTACAGGCAAGGCTGCATACACCTGTAACCCTGGTGCTGTGGTATAGAAATAGGCGGGTCACTGGGGCTTTGTAGCCTATATCCAGATGCAGTGATATGCCCAGTCTCGAAGGAATAAGGCAGGGAGATATAAAGCATTACACCAGATGTCTTCCTCTGGCCTCTGTGCATGCATGAGTGTGCTTGTCTGCACATGAACTTGCAGGCTGAGGAGTTGGTTGTTAGAGGTGGTTTGCTCTCCTTCTGTGACCTTCAGGCAAATTTTATTAGGGTACACAATATATCACCACAGAACATGTTAATATGATCACAAAATAATACAGCAAAGGTGAAATAGTAAAGATAAAAGTGTCAGTGGCCACAATTGCTAGACTGCTCTGTATGAGTTGACAGGCAGGTTCAAAGAGAGGGTCTGGCTCAGTATGAAGTCAGGATGATTCAGGCCAGATAGATTATATGGCTTCAGACTGTATTTGAATATGCTACATACTCAACAAAGATGACATCATCTATTGTGGGCAATCATTTAGCTAAGCAGCATTATAAAATGTTTAGCAAAACTGAAGTATACTAAGTAAGAATGTTAAACAGATATTGATACTAAATCTCATAAAATAAAATTATGAGTAAAAGACTCTGTAGTTGTACATAAAAATGGCTTGTGGGTTCAAATTATTTCTCTCTTTCAAACAGGAACTGATAAATTGACTGTGTTTTCTGTCTTTTATTCTCTTTTTTCCTTTTTTAAGAGAAAACATTCAGGTAATGAATTTAATTCTAACTGCTCACTTTTGGGTAGAAGATACACATTTTAGTACTTTAACTACCATATAGATTTGTAGCATATCCTACTATTGGTCAAGATGAAACTATGGGAAAAAAAGAGAAAAAAAATCCATCTAATTGAACCCAAAGAGCCATAGAAAAGAGGAAAAGAGAGGACCAGTGTCAAGTGCACATCAAGGACATTTCTTTCTCCTTCCTACTGTCTCCATCCTGGTTTCTGGGGTACAGGCAGTTGAATCCATGTGCTAATTTTTAGTTCATTCCTCTTGTGAGTTTTATGTTATATTTGAGCAGGACAGACTAAGGTCAGCTGCAGCCCTTCCTGTACATTCTAATGACTCCATATTCAAACACCTGGCATTTATTTTTGGTTGTAATTGGGAGATTATATAACCTACTAGCAATATAATTGGTGGCACTACAACTCTGGGTGTTGTGAAGCTAAAGTTAAAATGTTATTGAAATGTAAATATAGTACCAAATCTGGTAGAAGACAATAAGTTTTCATATTTTTTTCTATAAAGAAAAGAAACAAAAATAGAAGAGAATGTTTAAAGCAATTTATTTAATAATACATAGTAATCCCACAGGGCTTTTCACTGAAGGGTATCAAACCCAACAATTACATTATTGTGCTTGTTATTACTTGTTTCCAATAGTGCAATTGGATTTATTTCAAATCAGTGGATTAACTCACTTTTTGAAAAGGGTCTCATGCTGGTGTGAAACTCCCTGATTAGGCCAGGCTGGCCAGAGAGCTCTAGGGATTCACCTATGTCTTCTTTAGGGCTGAACTACATTCCAGTGTCACTACACCTGACTGTGTTGTTACCTTAGGTCCTGGGGAATAAACGCAGGCTCTTGTGCACACAAGCCAAACATTTCACCAATGGAGCTTTCTTCCGAACTCAGTGTTATGTTTCTCTAAGTATTTTTAAAATGTACATTTATGCATTTATCTATTTGCATGAGTTATGGGCTTGGCACAACATTTCTTCTTCTTCTTTATTTTTTTTTTACTTTTTAAAACAATTTTTAAATAAATATATTTTGATCATATTATTCCCCAACTCCAAATCCTTCCAAATCCTCCCCTGCTCCCTATGTTAATCTCAATGAGCAAGAATAAAGACCATTACACAAATTCTTTGGTCAAAGTAAGCAAGCTTTATTTTATGTTAGACAGAGCTAACTCTAAAGTAGGGTTTGAAAATATAACATTGAACACAGGAAAAAGTGAAGCTTATATAGCTTCCCACTCCTACCCCCCCCCCCAAAAAAAAAGCCCTGCCAGATTATGAGGTTTCAAACATTGGGAAAGTTCCATAGAGATTTTTTGGTTATTTAGGAATGGGAACTTGATTGAACTTCTTAAATTATTTGGCAGAGCATCTTTTCTTATCCAGGTATATTAAAGGTGTGAGTCAAACTCCATATGGTAAGGAGCATGTCAAATTCCAGAAACAGGATAAAGCATTGTCAGCTTGAATTTTGCAGCAAACAGAAATGAACTTGTTCTCAAGTTATAGCAAAATGGCTTCCATCCTTAAAATGGAGTCAGTCTGGTCCATCACCTACCCACTCAACTTTAAGTTCTTTCTAAAAATAAATAAACAAATAAACAAATAATCCCCCCAAAAGCCCCACAGGAAACAAAATAAAACAACACCCAAACATGAAACCTAACACCAAAAACCAAACTTTAAACAAATAAACACACACACACACACACACACACACACACACACACACACAAAAAAAAAAAAAATGGTGGAGTCCATTTGACAGGAAAAGAATCATCTCAGGACGTCCAAAGCCAAGTTCTCAGCACAAAGATTTATTTTTCCTAGAGAGGCAGAGGGCAGGGATCAGGGACATAAAAAAGATAAAGGAGGACATATCAGAGAGATAAAGGAAGAAGGGGAAAAGAACCAAAGAAAGGGGGCAGGCATATTTGTCCCAGGAGGACAAGGGACTGCTTCTGGATAGAGAGAAGACAGGCGGGGTACATAGGAAAATGGCAGTTTATAAAGATACAAGGAGAAAGCCTGTGTTAGGATGAGGTGTTAAATTTTAACTGGGTATGTTAATTAAATGTTTAATTGGGCATTAGGTGAACAAAGAGGGGGGGCGTTGATTGCTTGATTTAAATACTTTGATAGCTGGACCTTGGTAGTCAGCCTCAGAGGAAGGGATTAGACAAATAAGGAATAGATCATGGGGGCTAGCTTCAGGAATGCAATCTAAAGGTTTCTTGCAAGGCAGAAGGAATTGGAGAGAAGTGCAAGGCTTGCCGGAGCTACATGCTCAAGTGGGCTAATGTCCCTTCATTCCCACCTTTTTGTTTTATTGTTGGGTGGCTGGGTGTTTGGTAAGTGGGTGCTGTTCTCTCTAGCTGCTTCCTGCTGACATTAGGGTGTCATTTTTAGGGGACACAATGAAGCTGGGTTGTTGGCCAAGGTCGGCAAGTTCAGGCTGTGTCCAGTTTCTGTGGGACAATCTGAGGCTAGGGAAGTGTAGTTTATGAGGCTGGCCCTGAATGTAGATTCTGAGGTAACAGCTGGGGCTGGCACTAGATTTGCTGGAACAGTATGTAGCTGATTTGAAATTTGTTGGGACAGATAGACTAGGGACAGAGGTAAAGTTAAAGAGTTTAGAAAGAATTTTTCTCTTAGATGTATATTTAGAACTCTGTTAGGTTCATGGTCCTACTAGTTAGGAAGAGGATTCCCAAGACCAAGGAACAGGGAGAGATCACAGTGAAAGGAGGAGAGATGCCACCCTTAGGAATAGGCAACATGGGGAAAACTTAGGCTGTTGGTTGACAGTAATACTTGTCTGGAGTCTTAGAGTTTGTGAGAGAAGCCAGGAAAATTTAGGTTGGCTATATATGGTTAACTGGTGAACAACTATTATATAAAAGAAGGATCTGGTTGTGTTGAGAATGTAACTTAAAAGCTTTTGTCAATGATGAGAGGTACAGTATATAACAGGTTTGCTGGTGTGTTTGGGGGATGGGGGCACTGCAGTTGCTGTGGAAAAGTTGAGAAAACTTGGCTTTGATTCCGAAGAGAGAACTTGAATGGTCAAGAGGACAAGTGTATGAAATGGATGGGGGAGAAGGTCTTTGAGAGTTCAAGAAAGGAGTGTAGATGATCTGGGGGACATTGAGGCAAAGGGACCAGTGTGGAAGGATTGAGGGGAGGACCAGGTAATAAATTCGAGTGATGAATTTTTGATAAGAGATGATTGGAGGGACAGAATCCAAAATGGTAGAAGAGATTTAGGATTTGGAGGAGGTAAATGCCTGTACCCACTGAGTCATCTCATAAGCCTTAAGGTTAACTTCTGATTTAAAAGAAATGAACAAAACTGCCACATTGAACACAGGGTGCATGTGCAGATTTTTTTGTTTTCGTAATTTATTTTTTTCACTTATATGTTAGGTTGTGGTTTTTTTTCCTTTGGCAAAGCGTGATGTTTTCTTCCACAGAGACATTTAGATAGCATTTTGAAACATTATTTCTTTATCAGTTTGTATGTATGCTTTTTGCAAGTGTTTCTTCTAATACCACAATAAATGAGTAAAATTAATAACAAGAGAATTCTTCTTTATAGTGGGTGATCCTTATGGAGCAGAAACTATCACCTATCCAGGTCTTCATCAATTTTCATGATGCTGATGGGCATATCGATCAGATATGTTTCAGTCTCTTATTTGATTGGCTGAATTTTTCTGTGAGCCCTCCCAGAAACACAACCCAAAACCCTCTGCATTCTTGAGTATCTGTATTTATCAATAGTAGCCAAACTTTCAGAAAGAGAGGACAGAGTGGTTAGGGAAGAAAATATCCATCATCCCTAGGAATATTGCTTCACCAATACATTGAAGAAAAAGGCATAATAATTATGCACTGATATCAGCATAAATTTTTCTTATATCCAAATAGAATTCATTCTGTGCTCTAACTTACTTAATATAATTTGTGTAATTATTGATGGATTTCTTTTTTATTAATTAAATTTATTCATTTATTTTACATCCCAACCACAATTTCCCCTCCTTCCTCTCCTCTCATCCCCTCTTCCCCAATCCACTCATCTGTTTCTTTTCAGAAAGGGGCAAGCCTCCTGTGGGAGTCAACAATGCATGACCTATCAAGCTGACGTAGGGCTAAGCTCCTTCTCTTGCACTAACTGGGCAAGGCAACCCAGTATGAGGAATAGGATCCTGGAAGGTAGTCAAAGCATTAGAGACAGGCCCTGCTTCTACCACTAGGAGTCGCACAAGTATGTACACTGTCATACATATGTAGAGGGCCTTAGGTTGGTCCCATGTAGGCTCACTAGCTTGCTGGTCCAGAGTCTATGAGCTCATATGAGACCAGGTTAGTTTTTTCTATGGGTTACCTTATGATGACCTTGACCCCCTGGCTCATACAATTCTTCTCTCTCTTCAGCAGGATTCCATGAGATCGGCCCATCTGGCTGTGGCTCTCTGCATCTGTTTCTGTCAGTCACTGGATGAAGGCTCTCTAATGAAAATTGAGGTAGTTACCAATCTGATTACAGGAGATGTCCAATTCAGGTTTCCTATCCACAACTGAGATGATTCTTAGCTTGGACCATCCTTGTAGATTTGTGTGAGGTTTCCCTTGCACCAGATTTCTACCTGACCCCAAAATACACGCCCCATCAACACACCTCTTTCATTACTCCACCCCTCCGACACTCCCTCAACCAAACCCTCATGTTCCCATCCCAGATGATCCCCAGTCTACCTAGGATATCTCTTCTATTTCCCCTTCTAAGAGAAATCCATGTGTCCCCATCCCCCTTATGGCCCTTCTTGTTGCCTAGCCTCTCTAGAGTTACAGATTATAGCATAGTTTTCCTTTACTTACAGCTAATATCCACTTATGAATAAGTACATACCATTTTTGTCTTTCTGGGTCTGGGTTACCTTACTCAGGATGCCTTTTTCTAGTTCCATCTATTTGCTTTCAAATTTCCTGGTGTCATTGGTTTTAACAGCTGAGTAATACTGTATTGTGTAAATGTACCACATTTTCTTTATCCATTCTTCTGTTGAGAGGAATCTAGGTTGTTTCCAGGTTCTGGCTATTATAATTAATGATGCAATGAACATATTTGAGTAAGTATCCTTGTGGAATGACTGAGTATCCTGTGGGTTTATGCCTAAAAGCTGAGTCTTGAGGTAGATTAATTCCCAATTTTCTGAGAAACCTCCATATTGATTTGCAAAGTACCTCTACAAGTCTGCACTCCCGTTAGCAATGGAGGAGTCTTCTCCTTGTTGCACATCATCTCCAGCATAAGCTGTTATTAGTGTTTTTGATCTTAGCCATTCTGACTGGTGTAAGATGGAATCTCAGAGTCATTTTGATTTGCATTTCCCTGATGGCTAAGGATTTTGAACATCTCTTTAACTGTTTCTCTTTCATGTGAAATTCTTCTGTTGAGAAATCTCTCTTTAGATATGTACCTGTAGTTGAATTTCTCAGTGGTCTTATTAAATAAAAAGCATGAAGCCAGATATTTGTGTTAAAGCCTTAGAGAGATCAGAGAAATATGGAAAACCATGAGCTAACCTCACCTCACCAACTCTGCAGCTTCCAAAAAGCACAACTGTTGTGGAATGTCATTCTGAATGCTGTGAATGTGTGTTGCTCTGATTGGTTGATAAATAAAATGCTGATTGGCCAGTAGCCAGGCAGGAAGAATAGGCGGGACAAGCAGAGAGGAGAATTCTGGGAAGAGGATGAGCTGAGTTGGAATCACCAGCCAGACACAGAGGAAGCAAGATCACAAGGCAGAACTGAGAAAAGGTACCAAGCCACATGGCTAAACATAAATAAGAATTATGGGTTAATTTAAGTGTAAGAGCTAGTCAGTAATAAGCCTGAGCTAATTGCCAAGCAGTTTTAATTAATATAAACCTCTGTGTGTTTATTGGCATCTGAGTGGCTGCAGACTGGGCAGGACACAGAAAAACTTCAGTTACACATGACTTCCTGTCTACTCTGGATTATATGTCTTGCTTTTCTGCCCTCTCATTGGCTCTTAGCCAAGCTACCTCACTTCATCTTCCTACACAGCTCTGTCACTGTCTGTCTGTACAGACCTTCAGGTCTCTATGGTTGGTACTGTGATTAAAGGCATGTGTCACCACACTTGGCTCTGTTCCCTAGTGTAGCCTTGAACACACAGAGATCCTGCTACAAAGGGATTAAGGACATGTGCTTCCTGAATTCTTTGTTTTCTTTAAATGGCTGGCCTTTCCTCGTTCTCCAGGCAAGCTTTATTTATTAATGCACAAATAAAATATCACCACATGTATCCCATTTTAAAATTGGATAATTTGGTTTTTTTTTTTTTTTGATGTCTAGTTTCTTGAATTCTTTACATATCTTGGAGATCAATACTCTGTCAGATGTGGGGTTGGTGAAGACCATTTCCCATTCTGTATGCTTCCATTGAATAGCATGGTAAATGTATAGATTAACAAAAACAAAGACAAGCATGACAATGAAAATGAAATAGTTCTTTTTAGAAATTTATCTCAGAATTTCAAAAATATATTTGTGCAAATGGAAAGGTGTATGTATAAAACTATTATAAAAGATAAATTTACATTGTGAATAATATGTTGATTTGTTCTAATACAATGTCATTGTTAAAAGTCATATATAAACACTATTTTCCTATAAACAGTATTTTAAAAATAATATCCGCCATTAGAAATACATTTCTAAATGGCTTATCTCTCCACACATGTGTCTCTGGGAGATCTGTGCTCAGAGGTGGAAACAAAAGTGCACAGAAGAGAAAGAGTTTCATCAGTCTCTGGATGGTTTTATATTAATTTTCTTGGTGATCAGAGGCAAGCATTAACTTAAAACAATTTGTTTCTATGTTACTAAAACAAAGTGAGAAGTGAATTTATGAAATACATTAAAATATATAAAGTCTATGAATATAAATTCCCAACTTATATCATCCCAATCTGTTTTTATTATATTTTCCACAGTCCTCCTAAGAGAATTGCAGTCAGAGTTTCTCAGAGTTCTATGGCAATTGCATTTTATCTCTTTTTCTAAGGTTTTCAAACCTCTGGAAAGATGGTGATCTCTGTAAATACACCTGTAAATTTGATTTAAAAAAAATGTTATTATTAGGAACAGGGGAGGAAGCAGAAGCAGCTTACATTGTTATGGAGGTGATCTCATATGCATCAGCTGTCACAAGGGTTGTCCCCACTTGACAGTTCAATACCTGCTCATCTTCTGCTGCTGGCTTTTGCTGAGCTCTGAGTAAATTGTGCTGTATGCAAACTGTCAGGAAGAGCCTGACATGTCATTAGAACTGACCTCCGGGATGACAATCCTAACGTGAAACCAAACAGCACAGATAATTTTCATTAGAGTTCAAATTCATCTTCACACTTTGCCACTTAGCCTTGGACAATGAAAGTCCCAGAAAGTAATTGATGAACTCTGTGATTAACTCATCGAATCCTAAAGCTAAGGAATTAACAAAAGAAGGCTGCATTCTAAAGGGCTCAATATGAGCCTTTGTATAACACAGGCAAAAACACAGCCTTCACAACCAACAGCTGAATTAAAATATTTCATGGCATTTGTGGCAAGAAGTCCAAGTGGACCCACCTCAGCAGCATTGCTGCTTTTTCATCTCAGATGCATCAGAAACACCAACTGCCACCAGAGGCACAGGTACTACCTGGCTTGCCAAGCTCTCTGATGTTGCTTTGCCCAGATGATCCTGACCTCACTTGAGCTCAGAGTGTGTGGAGAAATGCACAACATGTGACCTCTACCATGTGGACCCCTGCAAGCAACAGGATGAACAAGTGTCTACGGAAGTTCTGTGCAATGAGGCAAATGAATCGATTTTCTGGCATTTGCTTCTCAGAATTTAAAATTCACAGGGCTAAGCCATTTGGGGAAAACAATTACATTCTAACCTCCCGCAATGCTCAGTGGCACAAGGCCTCTCTTCTCACCTGTGGGGATCAAAGGATTGACCACACCACATGTAATCACTTAAAACCACCAACACGAGGGGCATTAAATTGTTACACTATATGTATCAGTATGTTATACCCTGTTTTTATTTTTTCACCTAAATTTTAGAGAAAATGTGTTTTCAGAATTAAAGAATCACTTAAAATATCTAATTCACTTATTTCTGTATCTTAATATATGGATTGATTTTATTTTCAGAAGCAGACAATTATTTTCAACAAACCATGCTAGATACATTCAGAAGAGTATTAAATCAATGAATGGCCTTGGTTCTGCTTCATACACAGATCAAACAGTGTCTTTTTCATGGCCCTGGATATGCAATGCAGATCTGCCTCCAGTGCCTACTGGGATATAATCTCAAGTACTCCAGCACTGAAGTATACCTGGGATCCTGAAAGGCACAGGCAGCCAGCTCCCTAGGGAATTGAGGCATCAGTGATGGGAGAGCTCATTTTGTGCAAAGGCTCTGGACAGCTGGCAGACGAAAGTGGCAGAGCTGCATGTGGTGACAGGCTCTGGAGACAGTGACTACATTAGCAGCATGATATGTATACAGTGACTCATATTTTTCCCCTTTCAGCCATCCTCATATAAATAGCAAGAGCATCAGCTATAATAACTGAGCATAGATGTGAAATATCAGTGATATATTTTTAATTTTCTCAGCATTGGGACATTTATTATAATTTACTGGAAGTCCCATGACACAAGAGAAGATATCAAAAGTCTTTAAGAGCAAACAAGCCATGGTTTAAA
This sequence comes from Peromyscus maniculatus bairdii, assembly GCF_049852395.1. Lineage (NCBI taxonomy): Eukaryota > Metazoa > Chordata > Mammalia > Rodentia > Cricetidae > Peromyscus > Peromyscus maniculatus. Next base: position 91,437,794 of record NC_134857.1, on the reverse strand, counting down.
TCCATTCAACCATGAAATGTATGGTGACCTTCAGGTGGTTACTTAAATGTCTTTGGACTCAATTTCTCTGCTATAATAATAGTATGAAAATTACTTGACTGTGGTAAAAATCATAAATAATATGTTAAATTTAAAAGATACTGGCACTGCAGTATCAAAGACTAATTATGATTTGGTTGTATGAGTCTAGATTTCCTATATTATTATTATGTTGGTCTTGATGCTTAAGCTATCAATGCTAATAGGACAATATATTGTGATTTTAAATTGCATAATTTCAATCCTTAGTTTCCTAAGAACACAGTTATCAAATTCATAGATAAATTGCATATGTATTTGCTTAATATTCTTTTTGTTCTAAGTGTGACGCAGATGCTTCAGTGGTAGAAGCCTACCACCAGGAGGAGCTCCATAGTCCTTGAAGAGGTTTTCTTAATTGGATGGGATAATTCCAAGGCCAAATCAAAACCGACATTACACAGATAGAAGGCCTGAGTTCTCTGCATTCCTTAGACTTCATTCTACTTCAGATTTGTAGGATACATTGTTATACAACTTTAGGAACCCATGTTTTAGCACAAAAGGAAGGCCCATTTGAATATGAGAAGGTTAATTCTCAATTAAGGCTTAAAATGTGTACCCATTTATTTCTGTTCTGGATTGAAAGGGGAAAAATTCTGTTTTCTGATTTACTTATCCTTCTTTCCTCCTTCCATCCTTTATTTGATCTTTTGTTCTTGTTGGGATAATGATACTTTTAGCGGATTCCAAGCCTTATGTAAGTCTCAGAGATTGTCTGACCAGTTTCAAGAAGTGAAGCCCCCATCATTGAGGAAGTGCCTTAAGAATTGAAAACGGAACTCGGAATATTAGTCAAGCATAGTACCAGATACCTTGTGACTTGTTACTCCAGGAGAATGGATGTTTCATGTATGAGTTTTACAATTCCCTATACTAGGCAAAAAAAAAAAAAATTAATTCTATGAACCATTTTCTCCTCACAGGGAGCTATCATGAGTGGAGATTTGGTTTAAATATTGGAACTTCTGTTTGCTAATTGTAGCTTTTACATATTTTTAAATATTTCTATGCTTTTTTCTTGTTGAGTTTAAAAATTTATAAATTGAGATTATAAAGTACACATTTTTCACATGTGAAACAACTTATTTAATAATCAAGTCCTTGTTACTTGACAGATATTATTTTGGTTTCTAAAATATAATGTTGAAAAATAAACTACTGCCTTCATAAACTATAATTTAGAACATTTAGAACACACACACACACACACACACACACACACACACACACATAAAGAGAGTGTCAGTCAGACAGACAGACATAAAGCAATGTTAGAAAAACTACAAAACAGCAAAATTTGCAATGTCTTTTCTGATGTAACAAGCCATGAATGGTTAGGAGTGAATTTCTGTTATGGGAATCTTAGCGATGTTGTGACTCTGTGTCCAAGTGGAGTCAGACATTGCTTCACGAGGATGGAGATTCACATTCAGCTAGTCAGAATGGATCATGGAGTTCCTGACAACTTGAGAGAGAAAGGCCCCCAGGGAAGAGGAAGTGAGGCCCAGAAGGTTGTACAGGCTTTTTTGAGCTGGGAAGTGACAGTGTGTGTCACAGTTGTTGTGACTGTCTTGAGTTTTGTTGTTGTTGGTGGTGGTTTAGTTTGGGTTTTGTTTTTTTTCCACTCAGGGTTTCTATGTATTTTTTGAGCCTGTCCTAGAACTCACTCTGTAGACCAGGCTGACTTTGAACTCACAGAGATCTGCTCATCTCTGCCTCTCTAGTGCTGGGATTAAAGGCTTGCACCACCACTGCCTGGCTGTCTCAGGTTTTTATCTTTAAATTTCTCCCCAAGCTTTATTACATAATAATTTTATTATATAATAAATGATAAAAGAAATCACAGTATCTGGTACCCACGTGGGACATTTTTAAGCTATTCAAAGGCAGTGTAATTTGACCATACCAACCACTGCAGTCTCCCTGAGGTGCAGTGGCAAGAATACATCTCACCCTTCCCCCAACTCCTTTTGGTCTGCTTTCCTGCATTTAGGGGTTTTAGAACGCCTTTCTGGGCTACCAACCCAGGCCAGCTCAGCCACATTGAGACCTGTTTGGGGGCTCAGTCCTTTATGGTTGCTGTCACCAAGCAGCCAAAGTTGGCTACCCTACTGATGCTGCTAGTGGCAGACAGGAAACACATATCCAAAACAACTGCAGTTGCCTCCAGCCTGTCAGTGTAGCACAGCCGCCCCTCTCAGACCAATTTGACTTTGTGTTCAGAATCACCAGGGAAGAAGCTAGTCTGGCTGCCTGGCCAATTTTTCCCATTGCCATAGGCAGGTTACTGCTCCCCAGCCGGAGAGCACTCGCTCCTAATGTGCTGAGCCACAGTGCTGCTGGCTTCTCTTGCAGCTACATCTCCTCCTCCTGCCTTGGTGCTGTGCGTTCTCCACCTGCTGGTCAAACATTGTCACTACATCTGATCACCTTAGCACATTGGTATCAGAGATGGTAAGACACTAGGAGATTTTTAAATGGCGAATGAGGCTATTAAATAAATAACTAAGTAATAAAAATAATTTTTAGTGCTGGGCGGTGGTGGCGCACGCCTTTAATCCCAGCACTTGGGAGGCAGAGCCAGGCGGATCTCTGTGAGTTCAAGGCCAGCCTGGACTACCAAGTGAGTTCCAGGAAAGACGCAAAGCTACACAGAGAAACCCTGTCTCGAAAAACCAAATAATAATAATAATAATAATAATAATAATAATAATAATAATAATAATAATTTTTAAAAAAAGAAGAAGAAAAAAGAGGAATGGCAATCTTAAAATCTTTCCCATGCTAAAAATTAGAAATATCACCATGCAGGGAAATAGGCTCTGGTTTACTGCTACTATGGATAGGATGCAAAGAGAAAAATATAAATGATGGGATAAACAACTTAGGTGAAATTGATTTAATGTCAGTCATAATTATTATCAGCTTGATAATTCATATTTTATCCTTAAACATGGTTTGATAACTGTGCCAAATATAAGAAATTGACTAATAAGATACAAACCTTAGAAAAACTTAACTATTCATAAGATACAAGCCTTAGAAAAGGTTACTACTGATAATATATAAGCCTTACAAATACTTACTAATGAAAATATTAAAAGTTTGACTGATAAAATACAAGCTATGGAAATAATTACTAATAAAATTGTGACTAGTAAGATACAAGCCTTAGAAATACTTACTAATAAAACTAATAAAAATGTAACTGGTAAGATACAAGCCTTGGAAAAACTTAATAATAAAAATTATAAAAATGGCTGAAGAGATGCCTCAGAGTTTAAGAGCATTGGCTGCTCCTCCAGAGGCCCTAAGTTCAGTTCCTCATCAACCACATGGTGGTTCACAAACATCTATAATGAGATTTAGTGCCCTCTTCTGGCCTTTAGGCATAATGCAGGCAAAACATCATATTCATAATAAATAAATAAATCTTTAAAAATAATAATAATGAATATGTAGAAACAGAGAAAAATATTTAGAGCAGAACCTACTCCACCATTACATTTTGTAATCAAAGAGGAACAGCCAAAGTTATCAGAAATCCAACTTTAATTTTTCCAGTCACCATACAGGAACAACCATTAGGTGATAGGTGTCCTCAACGCTATGGAAGAGCTTACTGGAATCCTTTTGAAATGCTAGATTTAAGGATATTTAAGGAAGCAGCAGTTTAATGTGGTAGGTATTCAACTTTTGTGAAGGAGGTGTTAAATTTATGGACAATTAGTAACAGATTTATTCCACAAGACTGGAAAGATTTGGTTACAGCCATATTGAAAGTTGGTCCTCTGTTACAATGGAATACTTGGTGGAAAGATGAGGCTAGGATCATCAAACAATGAAGTTGGGCTATAAGTTTTGAAGTTTCCCAAGATCAGTTCTCAATGAGGGCAATTATGTTGATTTGAAAAGACAGTCTATATATGATGAAGACACCTTGACTCTATGCCATAAAGCAGCTTTGAGTGCTTGGGACAGGGTAGAAGAAGCTAGTAAGAGAACTGAGTCATTTACTAAAATTATACAGGGCCCGAAAGAAGCTTTCACTGATTTTTTACAAACATTGAATTCAGCAGTGAATGGAATGATATCAGATCCAGAAGTTAGACAAACAGTAATTGAATCTTTGGCTTTGAAATTGCTAATTCACAATGCAAAAAGGAAATCAAGCCTTTAAAGCTGAGATCAACACGCATAGATGAATAGATCTGAAACACAGTCAATATTAAATCTCATACTATGGTGATACTTGGATAGGAGAGGTGATTTTGAAAAACTTTTTTAAAAAAGCAAAATGTCAGATGTTTTAATTGTGGTAAACAAGGTCATAAAAAGATATTGTAGGCAAGGTGTTCCTAGAAACATTTTTTTTTTTCTAGTGGTAACCCAAACAGAAGATCCCAACTTTCTGGAGTATACATAAGGTACAGCAAACTAATGAAACGTATCAACATAGGATAGGCACGGTAAATGTGTATCATTAGGAAATGCCTTAGGGGACCTCTTACAGGCCAGCTCATCAAATTTGACTCAATAATTCCCTGGCACCATCAGGGAAAAAATCCTCCCTAGAACAATTAAAGGACCTAATGCCTGCTGTTAAAAACCATAGTGCTCTGGATGACAGAACAGTGACAGCTATTAAGACAAAATTTTCAGGAGAGGCCGTAAAACAAGTGTTTTTGTAAACTCCTATAAATGATCAAAGACAAAAGTTAAAAATAGAAATAAATGGCATTGGTTTTGAGGGTTTGGTAGACACAGGTGCAGATGTAACAATAATTGTGCCAAATTTTTTACATCCAAATTGGCACCTTCAGGAGGCAAATGTTCAGGATCTAGGGATTGGAACTTCATCTCAGGTAAAAAAAAAAAAAATTAAAAGGCACAAATGAACTTTGCCATGACAGGGTATGACAGTCCTTCAAAATTTCCTGCTTCTCAGAAATGTCTGTCCGATATTCTAAGCCTGTAGACCAAACTTTGATGCCCTAAAATTACAGAGGAACCTAAGATGAATAATCAGGAAGCCAGCTGTTTCTGTCATTTCTCTTGAATTTGGAAGTCACTTGCTCTGTTTATTTCAGGTAATAACATATCCTTCTCAGGTCTTAGATGAGTTTGAAGACTACATAGTTAAGGTTATCATTTCCTTCAGTCTTACTAGAAAGTAAATTAGATATAAAACTTTGGAATCTTCAGGAGAAGTAAGCTGATGGAGTATTTTCTCTCTATTTTTTTCAAATACAATTTGGCTGGACATAGTGAACGCATTTTTTTTTTTTTTTGTTTTGTTTTTTTTCGAGACAGGGTTTCTCTGTGTAGCTTTGCCCCTTTCCTGGAACTTACTTGGTAGCCCATGCTGGCCTCGAACTCACAGAGATCTGCCTGGCTCTGCCTCCCAAGTGCTGGGATTAAAGGCGTGTGCCACCACCACCTGGCAAATAAATATAGTAAATTGTGGGTTTTTTTTTTCTTTGTGAAGCTGAGGATTGAACCCAGGGCCTTGTGCTTGCTAGGCAAGTACTCTACCACTGAGCTAAATCCCCAACCCGTGAATGCATTTCTTAATAAATGTTCTTGCATAGTTCCATTTTGTTAAAGGTAATACCTTTCCTCTCTTTTTGGACAATACATGATAACTATTCTTATTATATACAGTTTTACTGTTAGAATTAGAACCTCTCCTTTTTAATTAGACAAAAAGGGGGAAATGTTATGGGAATCTTATCTGTATTATAGTCCAATGTCCATTTGGTATCAGACATTGTTGCAAGACTTGGGATTCACATTCAGCTGGTTGGAATGGATGATAGGGTTCCCCTGGACTTGAGAAAAAGATGCCTCTGGGGAAAAGGAGGTGGGTCTGGAAGGTTATGACAGTATATGCCATTATTATTGTGATTTTTTTAGTTCTTATCTTTATACTTGTCTCCAAGTTTTATTATATAATAAATACTGTAAGACATCTCAATATCTATATAGTAACTGTAATTCTTACTTGATAACTGTTTTGTAATATATAGTTTTACTATGTTAATGTTAAAAACTTCCTTTAATTAGAAAAAAAGGGGGAAATGCTGTGGAATAATCCTCTGTACACGGTGAAGATTTCTGTCATTTTTGATACAAAACTGATTGGCCGATAGCTAGGCAGGATTTTTGGGACAGAGAGAACCCTGGGAAGAAGGAAAATGGAGTTGAAGGAGTTGTGCACTAAACACAGAAGAGGCAGCATGGGAAGTTCGTAGATAAGGTAAATGAGCCTTGGGGCACCACATAGATTAATAGAAATGGATTAAATTAATTTGTAAGAGCTGACTGGATACAAGCCTAAGCTATTGTCCAAGCATTTATAATTAATAAGTCTCTCTGTGGCTATTTGGGGAGCAGCTGGTTTGACAGAGCTTATCAGTGGTCTAGACAGAAAACTCCTTCTACAAATTTGTTTCAGGCTATAGGAAATTAAGATAAAATTTTGTCCTGATGTTTAGAAATGTGATCAATTTAATATCAAACACTGTTGGGGAGTCTTTTTAGCAAGCTCTTGGGGTTAATGTTAATGACATCCTAAATGATTTCAATGTAAGATATATGGGTATTAAAATCTATTTTGAACTCATTTTAGAAGAAATTGTTAGATATTTGCTTTAGAAGGAAAATACAAATATACAATACAGAAATATAAATATATATTACATATACATAATAAAGCATTATATATAATATATATGTACATTTCTGCTGTGGGATAATGTGCTTGTACACTGGTTTAATAAAATACTGATTGGCCAGTAGCCAGGCAGGAAAATATAGGCAGAGTGATCAGATGAGGAGAATGCCAGGAAGAGGAAGGCTGATTCAGGAGACACCATCCAGACACAGATGAAGCAAGATGTGAAGGCAGAACTAAGAAGAGGTATCAAGCCATGTGGTTAAACATAGATATGAATTATGGGTTAATTTCAGTGTAAGCGCTAATCAGTAATATGCCTGAGCTAATGGCTGAGCAGTTATAATTAATATAAGCCTTTAGGTTTTTACTTGGGTGTGAGAAGCCACAGGAGTGGGCAGGACACAGGAAAATTTCCAACTAAACTTTTTCCATGATTGCTTCATATTTTCTTCAAAGAAAAAATAGTGTAAACACAGCTAAAAGTATTATATTCCTTTGCTAGCTCTTTCTCCTCTCTCTCTAAAGAGAATATATCTCTAGGTTTGGTTTTCATGCTTCAAATTTCCTCAATTTCTCTTATATAAGTAGACAAAAACTTCATCACAATTTGGAAGCTTATAGATTTAGCTAGAATAATAATAACCACCTAAAAAGTTTTCATTTACCATTATATTAAGTTATTCATATTCATAAATGTTGCTTTTGGTCATTCTTGAAATATGTTGCAATGCATTAATGTTATAAATTAATTCATTCCTCAGTTTATAGATATTAAGTCACTTCACATTTTCAGTATTAAAAATGAGGTTACAAAGTACTTGTTTTTTATGTGATATCATTTTGATCAAAATCAGTATTTTCTTCCAACCAGAGAAGATAACCCTAGTGTGACACAATGGAACCAGGGTGTGCCATGGTGGTCTAAACCTAAGAAATTTAAGACCTCAATGCCTCAGTGGAAGGAGGTTCAACCTTATCATTTCTGAACAACCCTATATTTTATCGTGATTTATACTCAAATACTAGGACTCCCCATATTCCTTTTCATACTTTGGAAATGTTGCAGAAATGGCACATACAGAAAAGTGTTAATAGTGTGGTAATGCACATCTGAAATCTCAGAACTCTGGAAAATTAAAGAGAGGGGTAATTCAAGACCAAATTGGCTACACCAGGAAATAAAACCACTCAGAATTACCTGGAAAAACCATGTATTCACAGAAGTCAAGGGCTGGGCCTGAGCAGAACAGCAGAGTGCCTGCCTATTATATATGCAGCCCTGGATTGAATTTGTAATGTTGAGGGGGAAAAGTCGAATGGTTTACAGAGTTGAGCCTTGTGAACTGTCTTAGAAACTTGGATTTCACTGAAGGATGAACTTGACACTCACAGAATGTAGTCTTTGTTTTTGTGTGTGGACTAGGAATTTTGTATATGTTGGTCTGATGGTACTTATGGCAAACCCCAATAAAAATCTTCCAGAACAGATTATCAACTTTTCTTTGGAGAGAACAGTTCATACATGCTGTCCTAAGATCTAGGTTAATAGAGTCCTTACACATGTCTAAAACTGCTTATTTGATTTATTCTGGAAATTGCTCCATGTGCCTTTGAATTGTTTTTCCCCCTTGTGCTCTGCTTCCTATACAAAACCACAAATGAATGTGACTGTATTTATCATCTTCAGTAAATAATTCTCAGACCAGAAAATGATCCAGTGGATCTCCTGACACAGGGATTATTGGCTCTTTTTCTCTCTTATTTTTTTTCCAAAACTCATCATAAATGCAGTCTAGATTTTGACACTGCAAACCTGGTACTGCTACACTTGAGCAGTACCAGTATTTCATATGCCAAGGTGCCTAATTGGTGCCATCTATAAATAGAAAGTTCTTCTTCCTGGTAGGTGAAATATTGACTGTCAAATCAGCTGGCTAGAAAGGACAATTTCTAGGTTCAGTGGTCATGACTTTTAACATACTTTGGTTTTCTGATCATTTCTGGTTGCCCACTTGTTGGTACTTTGACATGCACCTTGATCATATTAATTTTTACTTCAAAAATTCCTTTGTGTCTGTATTTCAAGCTACATCCTCTTTATAAAACACCCTACCACTTCAGGATATTACCTATGTTTAGTAGTTTGTTTATAATGACATTTATGCTAATATCACCCTAGGAACCCAAATATTAAATTTAATATAAGATAATTTAAACTCATTAATTTGGTAATATTCATACAATAATTTAAAGTCTCTTTTTCTCAGCATATTATATCTGTTTGATATTTACAATGGAGAAATAGAGAGAGGAGAGAAACAGAGAGAGAGAGAGGGAATATGTGTTACAGGATAATTCAAAGTAATAGCTACATATAGAAAGAATACTTAGATGAATCACTACTCTCAGATTTTCTCATCTCTTAAGATACTATTTAAAGCCGGGCGGTGGTGGCGCACGCCTTTAATCCCAGCACTCGGGAGGCAGAGCCAGGCGGATCTCTGTGAGTTCGAGGCCAGCCTGGGCTACCAAGTGAGTCCCAGGAAAGGCGCAAAGCTACACAGAGAAACCCTGTCTCGAAAAACCAAAAAAAAAAAAAAAAAAAAAAAGATACTATTTAAAATACTATAGCTAAATACTATTTTAATAGACACTGATAAATCAACACGTTTGAATCAATGTCTTGTCACTTTCATATGGAAAATATTTCTAACAAAAATATTTTTCTTTTTAAACAAAATCTTTAAGAATATTAAGTAGGACAATGTTTTTGAGATTATTTATTACTTTTTCTGATAAAATATGTAAGTTTTATATTTTCCCATATGAGACATTGAGCAAACTTATTCAAGTTCACATTCATTTCCAAAAATAAAATTGATGTTGTCTTAGAGTTTCTTTTGCTATGAAGGGACACCATGATCATGGCAACTCTTAGAAAGAAAACACTTAATTGGGTTGGCTTGTTTACAGTTGCAGATGTTCAATCCGTTATCATCATGGCATAGAGCATGGCCACATGCAGGCAGAGGTGGTGCTGGAGCTCAGAGTGCTACATCTTGTAGGCAGCAGGAAGTCAATTTACTGTCACCCTGAGGGAAACCTCAGCAAGACTGACCCTAAAGCCCACCCCTATGGTGACACACTTCCTCCAACAAGGCCATATATCCTAATATTGCCACTCCATTTAGAGACCATTTTCTTTCAAACCACCACAGATGCATTAGGTAATATTTCTTAGTTTGTTTCTAGTTTATGAATGAAATTTGACCAGTGGTGTTTCATGAGAAATGTTACTTTCTCAATCAGGCTATCCCCTTACAGACAGTTATCCACAGGCTAGATGTGGTGGCACATGTCTTTACTGCCAGGATGTAGAAGGAAACACACAAGATTTCCAATGAATTTGATGCCAGCCTCACCTCAGAGTGAAATGCTGTTAAATCAAAGGAAAAAAGAAAAGAAAGAAGGATATGATACAATGGGTTAATTAGTTGTTATGTTGATATCACACATATTGTTAGGTGCATAGTAGCTTAAAATACACACACACACACACACACACACACGCACACACCAATACAATGGATAAATAGAGTTACTAGTCACAAAAGTATAGGGAATGTACATTTGTTCCATTCAAAGTAAATGTTTAAATTGTCAAACGAAGAATTTGATGGTGACTCATTTTCTCTCCCAATGTTTGTGGACAAATTCTTCATTGTAGTTGGGACTATTAGATCTTAAGAAAGTCTGCAGGTTTCCATCATGTCCCGGCTTTCAAAAATGACAATGTCTCACTTTTTACAAGTGGTTTGTCAAAGTGTTCTGATTCAATTTCTTTTTCAAGCTTGCTAGCTGTGGTCCATCCTTTTCCTATTTACTTCACAGCATCCATTTAGATGCCCCGCAGTAATTGTTAATGTGGCCACTATTGAAAGAAATGTGATGCCCAGGGATAGAGTGCATGCTGCCTGCATTAGAAATCACTTAAAAGTCAAGTGTTTGGATGTCAAAACCAGGACAAACCTTAGGGACCTGACACTTAGATAATCAATTCCTTCACATTATGACAAGACAGAAGTGCTTCAAGCTGAGTCAAACAGAATACCAGATATTTATATAAAATAAAACATTACAAAGAAAAAGTCACAAAGAGTTAGCACATTTCATAGTGATATTTTACAGAATACAGAAGAAAAGAGTATGAAAATCCTATGATACATTTTTAAAATCTAGTAAGACCAAGACTGAAATTAAATTTATTTTAGTAATATCAACTGTGAAATAAACTCATAATTTTAAATAAAATTAACTCTAAAGTACTGGTAGTAAATAGTCAGATAAGAAAGATAATATCTAGCTTGGAAAATTTTAAATTTACTAGGAACAAAATATTAACATTAAGCAAAATACATATTCTCATTTTTGTTGTTTTTTTTGTTTGTTTGAGAAAACACTCAAAGATAAAAGATAATTTCAATTCCATAATGTTCTTAACTTAATATGAATGTATTCAAGTTATTTTCTCTAATACATGTGCGTACAACTCTGGGTCACATGAAGACACACTAATCACTTTAAATTCCAATTTTGACTTATTTTTTCCCCACACAAAACTGTTAATCCATGGATAATTTGGCAATTGAAATTTTAATCAAGATCCAAGTCCCAAAAATAAATAGAAAGGAGAATTAGGAAATGCTTTTCTTATTGGAAATCAGATCTCGACATCTGATCTCCCAATTTCCAAAAGTATGCTTCCCAGAGTCCAGTGTCTTTTCCACTGTAAGGACCATCACCACGTAACCAGAAGTTCTGGGTAGACTTCACCCTTCCTGGCATTTTAATACAATGAAAAGGCAATTACTAAAATTAAAATGAAGACTTTGGGGGCTTACTCTGAAGTTTAATTTATAGTCTAGTGACTGAATCCTTTTCCAGAACAGCTAGAACCAGCTTTACCAAGAACAGGAGTAGAGTAGAAGGAAATAGCCCGTTCCTGTGTTTTCTTGTATCTCTTTCTGACTATATTTACTGTGGCTTGTTTACCTCAAGTCAATGTTGGTCCCATGGACAGTACCTTGACAATATTTTTAAAAAGAAACAAATACCACCCTCGCCCCCCCACACACATACAAAAGAACACCTCACAAAAATCATGAAGTTGATTTAATTTTAGACAAGTATTCTGAATCATGGGTAGTGTTTGGAGTGTGGTTGATATACCCAGTGACGTTATATTGAGAAAAAACCTGATTCCCCCCACCCCCTTTTTTATTGGTTTATTAGTTGGGGATGGAACTACTAACCTGAAACTAGATAGGTCATAGACTATAGAGGAAAACCTACTACTATTATTACTCTGCTATAGGAGCATTGTTGTAACACAAATCTTTAAACGTCTTATTAATAAAAACAAACCAAGGGCCAAGTACTGGGGTGAAATCTGAAAGATCAGAGGGACAGAACAAGCCATTGCCAACCTCACCTTGCCAACTCCTCCGTGGACTGTGTTTCTTTAAAGTGGGAAGTCTCTGGGTCCTCATCCAAATGGATTTCAGCTGAACTGATGCTAAAAGCCTAAAAGTTTAAAATTTCTAGTTTCTGGTCCTCACACCTTATATACCTTTCTGCTTCCTGCCATCACTTTCTGGGATTAAAGGTGTGTGTTACCATGCCTGGCTGTTTCCATTGTGGAACTCTGCCTCCCAAGTGATAGGATTGTTCTGCCTTGTCTTGGCAAAGTTTGGCAGTCACATTTCTTACATCCTGCTGGTCCAGTTTGGAGAGTATATTGTCAGCACTGAGGCAAGGGCAGTTCATTTGCTTTCATGGCTTTTGCCAGAAAGAAAGAAGACTCCATAAGGAAATTCTTTGCTGCCCATCATTCTTTTACGAAGTACATTGGTGCTGCCAGGAGCAGATAGGTCTCACTGTCAAAAAAAAAGCCTTAGGTTATTAAACATATTAAATGCCATAGTCTGTAGGTCTTTGAAGTGTTTGAAGACCATCTATCTATTTAAATATATCTGTGTATGATCTTGAAAACAAGACTGCAAGTTTGACTATTATAGATGACTATTAAGTGTACTTTAAATTATATATTACATTTTAAAAAGTTGCATAAACACAATACCTTAAACAAGAATATATATATATATATATATACACACATATATATATAATAACAAAATTAACTTTAAATTTGTATCAATAAACCAAAATCCATACCAATGTAAAATATTTAAGACTAGTGGGTGCCTTTTTAGTTTAAAAGTAGATTCAATAATCTACCCTTTTATCTTATCATTTCTATATCCCCCTTTTCTTTTTAGAACAAGATTCCTGAATCTAATCTCCTTTGTTTAACTTTTTTTTTGACCATTACCAATAACAACTTGTAACCATGCCCCTTAAGTGATAACAAACATCTCTAAGTAATATTTTGGGAATGTGGACATAGTTCTCCAGACTACTTCCTGTTGTTTGGAGGCATTGACATCTTTTGTGGAACCTTGTGGAAAATTGAATAATTGTTAAATCTTGGCTGGAGTATTCTGTGAGACTGGATCATCTGAGTCAGCAGGCTTGAAGCTGCTTTGGATCTTGGATAAACTGGGTCATTTTTATTAGTGTCTTGTCCCCTTGTTCTGAAAATATATGAATATTGCATATGTATATTTGTATTAATACAAATATAGATTGTGCATTGTACATAAATTAGCCAAAGGTAATTTTTCTTATTTTGTGTTTGAGCAGGTGAAATATACGTCATGTATCTTGTAGTTCTCTTAGGTTTATTTCTTTATGTTTTTAGCCAGGATTTTTAGGGAGTTTTCCTTGATGAAATCTGATTTTCCTTAACTCTGATTGAATCCACAGCCTCTAATTTACTTTGGAAACAAAAGTACAGCCTCTCTTCCAAAGCAACACATCTTTTGACTTAAATTTTGATCAACTCAAGATATTTTAAAAATATATAGGTTGATTGAATCTATCAGTTTTCATAATTCAGTGTCTTTTAGCTGCCAAAAAATTCAAAAACAACATATAACATCTGTATTTGGGTTCTCTGTGTATTTTCCATTTTGCATGGCTTATTGTATTATTTATTATTTTATTTCTTTTTAAGGAAAGTTCTTATATTTTTGGTTGTAAGCCTAGTCGTTAATGGCTAAGCCATCTCTCCAGCCCATTATCAACTAAGTAGGACTGATAGGGGGTCACAGAAGCAACTGCAGAGCTTACATGGGTCTGTGTTAGGCCCTCTGCATACACACTGTGGTTCTTTAACTTGGACTTTTTGTTGGACTCATAACAGGTGGAGCAGGGGTATCTCTGAATCTCTTGACTTCTCCCGGTACATTCTTCTTCCTAGTGGGTTGCCTTTTCCTGCCTTGATATAAGGCTTTACGCCTAGTCTTATTGAACCTTGTTATGCCATATTTAGTTGGTATCACTGGGAGGCCTGCCCTTTTATGAAGGGAAACAGAGGAGCATGGATCTAAGGGAGAGGAGAGTTAATGAGTGGAATAGATACTGAGAGGAGGGGAGAGAGGGGAGGCTATGGTCATGATGTAAAATATGAGAGAATTTTTAAGAAGTCAGGGATCGATGTGGAAGAGAATGAGAGCTGATTATAAGAGTTAAGGGTATTGGATGACTCCAAGAAAACAATGTCTTCTAGATCACCTCCTTTGACCCATATTGGTACTATTTTACTTCTCCAGTATCTACAGTTACTCAGACCATTTGATCATGTCTAAAGATTTGGAGAAGACAACTACATAGAAGAGAAAATGTTTAGCATTTATCATTCTGGGTCTGGATTATCTCACCGAGTATATTTTATATCTACATCTATTTACCTGCAATTTTATGATTTAATTTCTTTTTATAGCTTAATAGCATTCCTTAATACTGTTTTACCTAATATGATGCTATGTCATTTGAGGAGACAATCTCCTTTTCTAAAACACAAATTTAAGAAAAATCCTATTGCCAGGCATGAGAAACTTCCTTTTGAGTGCTGGTTAGGGGATTCCAAGAGATACCCCTCCACCCTCAAAATCAGGCTATTGTCATTGCTTCTCATTGCATCTCAGAATGTAAAAGTATGACCCTATTGCTGAAGACACCACATACTTTTGGTTCAGGACTTAGAGATATCAATCTAGATATGACCTAGAAGCCTCCTCTCTGAGGACTAGATCTCATGATATCCAACTGTGCAGTGGAAGTTGCTATAGAAGAAAAACCAGATAATATCCCACCCAACTGTAAAGTCTATGAACCAAACAATGACCAGAATAGCAAGATATTCCAAATGATTCAGCAATTGCACCTTTATCCTGGGTAGACCCAACAGCAACCTAATTGGACTTAAGGCTGACTCAATAGGAAGGAATTCATGCATTATAAACTTAGCCAATTACCCTTGTATTGAGACCATGTAATCTAGATGAAAACCTCCTACTGTCACTTTCATATCTAAGTAATTGTTAATATTTATACTTATATATGGGAGAACTGGGTCAAATGGAGTTTCAAATACAACTAGAGAGAGGAGAAGGACTCTACTTAAAAATGGCAGTCAAATCATACTGTGAGACGGGAGATGAGATGATAAGGAGAAATGGACATTTCTCTTAGGAAAACTGGTATGTTAGTGAACATTTTTGGTATGCCATGTGTTTAGTCATTTGTATGAGACAAGAGGTTTCAGGAAAAAATTAAATAAAGAGAAAGTAACTGATGAGAGAGATAATAAGCAGAAGCTTCCCTCATTCCTCAAACATCAGTCTCAGACTAACTTCCCACTGACTTTTCATTAATGAAGTAATATATTATTTTAAATCCAATAATAGAGTTACTAAATTCTGAAAATGATCTGTGAATACTTTCTTATGGGATAACAACAGTGAATGTAGAGGAGCCCTTAGAATGTGGGGACCCCACATATAATATGGTTTCCTAAGCCATTTGAATATATTAGTTACCAATTTCACTACAATATAATGGAGAATGTTGTTTAAAGAAGTTAAATAAGATTTATCCATTACTGAGCTACTCTTTAATTTTCCAGCCTGTGTTTTTAGATATATACTTTATTTTAACAGTTAGTGCAAAACTAAAATAACTGTACCCAACAGCTCTTCTCTATGACTTCCATTTACCCACTAAGAAATCATTTGCTTATTAGGTGACCCAAAAATTTCAGAATGTCGTTTACTATTCAACTGTCTGTCATGCTGTAATACCAACACATCCTCTTCAGCCCTTGGTGGACATTTGAAGCAAGCAAGGTCTGTGATTTGTTGCTGAGAGTTGCTTCTCCACCCTCAGTAAGAAAAACTATCAGTTGAAAAACCAGGTAACACACAAAATTTATTCAGTTTTCTAAGGACAGAAAAACTGATTTATGGGCAATGATTGAAACAAGTCATAGTAGGTGTGGGTTAGCTAAATGAGAACTATAAAGGGCTGCTATCTGATAATATTGAAAGACTGAACAGCCCAGGGGCAGAATGTAATTTTCGTCAGGGTGAAATATGCATGAGGGGGAAGAAAAGCATTTGGAAAAGAAGAGTCAGGATAATGAAACCAGACAGAAATGCTACTGTAAATTAGCTTTCACGGAATATGGAGGAAATGCCAATATGTAATTTTTTAAATGCTATTTTAGTCAAGAATTTTTATTCTTGGAAGGGAATATCCACCTGAAATGACACAGCCTACCACTGTTAATGGAGAAAATCTTGCCCCAGTATGTAAATACCTTCTGCAATGGGAGGTATTTAGAAACTGCTGACTGTTAAGATCCTTGGCTTATTAAACATGAATGAATCCAATTTGAATATAATTAGCTTGGATTTTTTTTAATTCCATGCAATAAATAGTTAGGCATTTCAATTGGCAATACAAAAATGATGAGATTCTGAAAAAAATGTTGGTTTTAAAAGTCTATACAATATGACCACTGATATTGACAGTAATTGATTATGGTATTTGCTGCCAATCCTTTGCCCCAGCCACTTCATCTTATAATAGCTTTTCCTAAAAGGAGTCACCAATATCATTTGTTTTTCAAACTTCAGATTGTCTGAAGTTTCACTTAAAATAACAACTTTTTCCTATCATTTTACATGTATTTGTGCTAGTTACAAGCTGGAAATAATACGGGCAGGTAAGGGGAGACTGAAACTGAAGGATTAAACAGCGAGAAAGAGAGAAGGGGAGTGTAAGGAAAGAAATGTGGGAATGGACAACTAACACTAAAGGTCATTTGATGGATCATATGAAAATCCACTAGAGTACAAGCTTCATAAAATATATGTATATATGAAAGAAACCAAAGTGGAATCACTAAGTAATATAAAATGCCCCAACTAGACATTTTTTTACTATCAAACAATGCCTTTAGTACTAGGAATAGGTTACATCTAATTGAGTTATTGGCTAAAAGGGCCCCATGACAAACCCCAAACAACTTAGAGTATATTGTCAAAATTCTCTACAAACTCATGGTAGAGCCATATGACTAAAGACAACATTTACATATTTCCTTATGTACAGAGAATTCAAACTGGTGCCAACCTAGAGCCTTCACCCCTACTGACTAATGTTCATGGTACTGGAGGTTAATCTTCATGCTACCAGAGGAGAAAGTAAACACCAAACTAATTACAAATGCTGCATTCTATAAGGATGACCTGATCCCATGATACTTTGGTGTGATAGTGGCACAAAACTCTTGGAGTAACCATCCACTATCTTATTGGACTTTAAACTCACTCCATAAGATGGAATCTTTACCTGATACTTCTTAGGTAGCCAAGAAATTGAGACTACTAGGTAGGCCAAGGGCCAAGGAGAAAAACCAAATTTTACTGGTCTCCTAAAGGAACATAAAAAAAAATCTCTCCTAACAACATTATGCTAAGCTCATAGATCAGTGTCTGACACAGCTATCATCAGAGCTTTCTCCTGTAGTAGATGAGGACTAATACATAGACCCTCAACTGGACAATGTGCAAAGAGTGAGAGACCTTGGAACACTCGGTCCTAAATGAGATGTCTCCATCAGTTCCCTTCATTCAGGCTTAGAGAACTATGGGGAAAAGGAGGCAGAAAGAAGAACCCCTCTTCTTACAAGAACCAGAGGGGATGGATGACACCAAGGAAACAGGGTCTTCCAGACACAACAGAACTGACACATATCTACTCGCAAATATTATGGATACATGCACAGGGATTGCACAGGTTCAAGCCAGATGGGATCCTAGTGCTTCAAATGGATAGTGGGCATATGTGTTGTATGCATATAATCTCCCGTGTGTTTTCTTTCTTTCTTTCTCTCTTTCTTTCTTTCTTTCTCTCTCTCTCTCTCTCTCTCTCTCTCTCTCTCTCTCTCTCTCTTTCTTTCTTTCTTTCTTTCTCTCTCTCTCTCTCTCTCTCTCTCTCTCTCTCTCTCTCTCTTCTTTCTTTTTTGTTTGTTTTTCAAGACAGTGTTTGTCAGCATTGTTTGGGTGTCTGTCCTGGCTCTCGATATATTGACCAGGCTGGCTTGAATTCACAGAGATTCACCTGGTTCTGCCTCCTGAGTGCTGGGATTAAAGGCATGTGCCATCATTGCCTGGCTTGATTTCTGTTTGTCCCCCCCACCCCCCGGTTGTTTGTTGTTTGGTTGTTATAGTTTCCCATGTTTAATTTCTAAAGACAGGCAAAAGAAGGCATGGAGTTGAATGGGTAGAGGTAGAAAGGATTTGAGGAACATTTATATGGACAATATTTTACTAGCTATTTCAAATGTAGATACTTTAGAGAAAATATTTGAAGAAATAGAGAAAATTTTGCCTTGCTGTGGATTACAAATCACTTCTGAAAAAATACAAAGAGGAGATGCTGTTAATTACTTAGGATATAAAATAGGTTTACAAAACACTCAACTCCAAAAGGTACAAATTAGGAGAGATTGATTAAGTACTCTTAATGATTTTCAAAATTTGTTGGGAGACATTACCCATTTATGGCCTGCTTTGCAGGAACTGAGTAATTTGTTTCAAACCTTAAAAGCTGACAAGTAGTTAAATAGTCCAAGAGAATTATCGGCTGAAGCTGGGAGAGAATTAGTTTTGGTGGAAAAGAAATTATAGGAAACAAATGTGGATCATTTGGATCCGGAGCTTGTTGCATGCTGGGTATTTTACCCTCTTGTCATTTCCCTACAGGAATTTTAATGCAAAGGGAAGATATTATCTTATAGCAGATATTTTTACCACACAAACAGAGTGAAAAATTAAAGACATATGAGGAAAAGGTTTCTGAGTTGATTCTAAAAGGAAAATTAAGACTTTATCAATTGACAGGAATGGATCCAGTAGAAAGTGTAGTACCTTTTACTAATGCTGAAATTGCTTCATTATGGGCAAAAAATAAAAATTGGCAAACAGCTTGTGGTAATTTTTTGAGAGAGATAAGTAACAGTTATTTAAAAAGCAAGATATTTCACCTTACAAAACAAACAAACAAACAAATAAAACTAATTGGATTTTACCTCATATAGAAAAAGGTACCCCAATTTCTGGAGTCCCTACAGCCTATACTCATTCAAATAATTCAGGAAAGGTGGTTTATAAGTTAGGAAAAGTAAGTAAAGTGGCTCAAAGCCCTTATAATTATGTTCTGAAATCCTAATTAAATACCTATTCTCATGGTATTATTGGATATTGCAGAAACTCTTATTATAATTACTGACTCTTAGGATGCAGAAAGAGTTATCTTACATATTGAAACTACTGAACGTATTCATGATAGTCAGAATTAACTTTGTTATTTATTCAATTACAGGAAGTAGGAAGAAGAGTCACCCCATATGTATATAAAGCATATCAGAGCCCATACAGGTCTGCCAGACCCTTTAGCACAATGTAGTGATGAAATTGATCAGCTATTATTAAGAAACATGTTGAAGGCCTCAGAGTTTCATAAAAACATCATGTCAATAGCAAGGATTTAAAAAAGAATTTTGCCATCATTTGGCAGCAAGCCAAAGAAATTATAATAAAATGTCCTATTTGTTCCTTGTATACCCAAAACTCCAGTAGCTGCAGGAAATAACCCAAAGTGTACTCAAAGAAATGAAATTTGGCAAATTAATGTGTTTAATTTTTTTCAGAATTTGGAAAATTAAAATATGTATACTATACCATAGATACATATTTGGGATTTCAATGGGCAACTGCTTTGAGTTCTGAAAAGGCTGATTCTGTAATTTCAGATCTTTTAGAAGTAATGGCCATTATGGGGATACCTGTACAAATTAAGACTGACAATGCTTCAGCATATGTGTCTAGTAAAATGAAAAAGGTTTTTGCATATTATAGCATAAAACAACCCCACAGGACAAGCAGTTATAGAAAGGTCCAATTGCCTTTAAAAATGTTTAACAAACAGAAGGGAGTAATAAAAACACCCAGAGATAGATTACACAATGCTTTATTAATATTAAATTTCTTAAATGCTAATGAAAAAAAGAACAACAGCAGCAGAGGGACATTGAATAATAGAAAAAAAACTAATGAATTAAATCAACCTATATATTTTAAAGATGTATCAAACTGAGAATGAAATCCAGGATATGTATTGCATTGGGGGAGAGGTTTTGCTTTTGTTTTCACAGGAGAAGAAAAAAAATATGGATAACATAAAGATTGATAAAGCAGAGATTTGAATAGGAGAACCTTCCCAATAAGGAGAGTAGATAGCTAAGAGTTAAATTGGCTTAATGGTATAGTATATTTCCAACAGTATAAAATTTCATGAATCTTCCTAAAGATTTCTTTTTTTTTGTCCTTTACAACTATAGAAGTCAAATGGTCCTTTTGTTGTCCCAATTTAATTAAAATTTAAAGTTTGCTTTAGGGTTGATATGTAGCTCTCTCCTTCTCTAAACCCAAGCATGTTCATTAAAGGAAAATAGGAAAATTCAAAGTTTCTATCTCCTATCAGAAGAGCCAGCTGATATATGACAGAAGAAATCCAAAATTTAGGGACTTTTCTATTGCCAATAATCTTGCAATCATTTAGTTTTATTTTAGCTATTTAAAACTTTTCATAGACACAAATATTAGCTCTAAATTTATAAGTCTATTCTGTATATGACATTCACAATGTGTGAGTTTCTAGCAGTGAACCAAAGGCAGTCATAACAGTGATCATTGACATCTTTAATAGAAGATGGGGCCCCACAATGATGATTCTACAGAGACTGTGATAATGCCATTAATGAAACAAGCACCACCCAAAGATCAGTATCAGACTACCAACTTCTCATGGAAACTATAAAGTTTCTTGCTGAGAGGACCCAACTTCATAGGATTTAGATAGGATACTAGATGAGCTCTAAACTTTCCCATTACACAGAGACTGGACAAGAAGGTTGCAGCTGGTTTTCTCAGGACTTGGCCAATTCTTCAGATTTTTCAGGGTATCATTGTCTTCAGACAACAGGAAGTAATTTGGGGGACACAATGTCCATATTCCTAAGAGGTGGGGAGAGTGGTGTTTGGTCATTTGGTGGGTTATAGATGGTTGTTTATTAATTCTTACTGATACTGGCAAGGAAGGAAATTATACAAATGATATTACATTCAGGCATCTCTGGGGAAAAAAAGGAGAAAGAAAGGGGGACATAGGAATGATACGATAGAAGGATAGATTATTGAATCTACTATAATGTTTTCTAAGGGAAAATAATTGATCTCAAATATTTGTATTTGTGAGGACTGTTGTATATTGACAAAAATTTAAGGTAATTTTTGTTATAACACACTGTATGTATGTTTCTGTTCTTGTTTGGGGGATTTTTGTATATTGATAAAAAATTTAAGATTATTTTTTACAACATATTGTATGATTGTTTCTGTTTTTGTTTGAGGTATTATGCCTATTCAGTTCATTTGGAAACATAGGGTGAAGTTCCAGTTTTTGAAGGTTAGTATTACAAACTATATAGGATAATCATGAGACATAGGTTAGTGGTTAGTCTTTTATAACAATCAAGTTTGTATATGTGTTAGGTATGTTTTCCAGATCATATAGATATATATTTTAGATTGATAGATGGTCTTCAAATCTTTCAAAGACCTACAAAATATGGCATTCAAAATGTTTTATTATCTTAGGGATTTTCATGACAATGGGACAAATCTGTTTCTGGCAGCACCAATTTACTTCAGAGATGATGGGCATTTAAGAAACTCCTTATGGAATTTGCTTTCAATGTGGTAAAGCTAGCCATTTGGGCAAGAAACTGCTCTTGACTGGACTGATTAAGAGTATGTTATATAAACTGGACATGCGAGACCCACTGGAAAGTGACCACTGAATTTTGTCAAAACAATGTGGGGTGGTCTCCAGGGTTTCTGCTTCATAGAAGAAACTGCCATACATTCGGCAGGACACAGGAAAATGTCTAATGAACTTTGCCAATATAGGCAGGACAGTCTTTCCAATTTCCCCCTTCACTGAAATGTCTGCCAGATTCTCTAGGCTTGTAGACTAAGAGAGATGTCCCAATGCAGGGGAACTTGGGTGACTGCCCAGGAAGTCAGGTATCTTTGTCATTTATAGAGTTTTTGAAGTTGTTTGCAATGCACATTTGTTTATTAAAATAATATTATACCCTTCTGAGGACATTGATGGAGTTGAGGACTAGATAGTTATCATTTCAGTTTTCCTAAGTTATGATAAAAACTAAATTAGATATAAAATTGTGGATTCAATAAGATAGGATAAATTATGGAGTATTTTCTCTAAATTTACTAGACACAAATAAATTGGAATTCAGTATATTTTGAATGTAATCCTTACTTGATAATTGTTCTTATTGTATACAGTCTTACTATGTTAAAAGTAAAACCTTTCAGTTTTGTTTAGATAAAAAGGGGGAAATGTTCTGGAATATTATTTTAAAGTTTGTTGAATTTTTTTCCTACTGCTTTTGTTAACAATCAAAGATGTATTTGATTAAATAAAATTAACCCACTAGACATAGGCTGGGTCGGAAGTAGATGATAGAAAGTATAGAAAGGAATCATGTGTAGCCAGGGTTTTTTAAGTGGGAGTTGAAAGAAAGATACTGGGGTTTTGGAAGACACCAGCAAAGGGAGAAGGCAGTGGAGTTGCAATCTCTGATTAGGACAGC
The DNA here is from genome assembly GCF_049852395.1 of Peromyscus maniculatus bairdii. Taxonomy (NCBI): domain Eukaryota; kingdom Metazoa; phylum Chordata; class Mammalia; order Rodentia; family Cricetidae; genus Peromyscus; species Peromyscus maniculatus. The sequence goes on along the minus strand of NC_134857.1, from coordinate 91,414,824 downwards.
TGAGGCAGCCACTATAAATAATAAATATTAGTTAACAAAGTGTGTGTGTGTGTGTGTGTGTGTGTGTGTGTGTGTGTGTGTGAGAGAGAGAGAGAGAGAGAGAGAGAGAGAGAGAGAGAGAGAGAGAGAGAGAGAGAGAGAGAGAAATTTAATTTTTTGTGCTATTTTGGCTACATGTAAGAATCCATTATTTTTATTACTAAACCTAAAGTTCTCTAGATGTTGAGTAATTTTCTTGACATTTGATAGGTTTGTTTTTTCAAGTTTTGATTTCTGCTCCATTTTGAGTTAGTTTTTTGAGGTGGTAGGTCTGAATGTAGAATCTTCCATTTCTTTTTTTTAAGAAAATAATTTATTTACTCATTTAACTTTGCATTTGGAGTGCTCCTCTTTTACTAAGGCCCCATCCAATTGCAGCACAGCTCCATCTCTCAAAATTTCTGAAGCAGTGAGTTGAATTCACAATGTAATTTTCAAGAAATTTCTTTTACTATTTGATAAAAATACTAAAATTTGTAGGTATGTATTGCAACCCAGGTACAATATTTGGGAATTATATGAGTGATTTTATTTGAAATTCAAGCTCATCCCGTGAAACTGGTACATACAATCTTTCTGTGTGATTGTGTAGTGCTGAGATAGAGGTGCACGAGCGGCGAAGGGCTGGAGTGATCTTGCAACAGAAGTAGATTTACAGAGCTCATATGTCAGCCAAGGCGTGTGCTTCCTCCACCAAGTTCCCCAGTACTGTGCTGTGTGAAACTCTTTTGTGTACGTCTGATGAACCTGTTTTAAAAAGGAGGATTTTTCCAGTCTTGGAAGAAAAGTTACTGGCAATGGACAAGTTTAAGTTTGGGATCAGTTGGCAAGCTTAACAGACAAAGAAAAGACTGCTCCTGAGGTCATACAGAAATTCTGGTTGTTAATGTCTGCTCTTCATTTACCAGGCTAGAGAAAAGTATCAATGAATATTTCATGTTTTGCTCATAAACTTGCTTGATTAATGGTGTTAGACTAGGAGAATCAATTACACCAGAATGTTTTGTACCAGGAAATCCCAAGATTCAGTCACAAAGTGATATTTAGGGGAGACTGGGAGAGATTTATGCTGCTTATATAAAACATTGTAAGTCTTGGGTGATCATTTGTTTATCTTTTACTTCAGAACAGAGGTTCCAAAATTACACATAGTGTGAACACAACCTAACAGAGAGTACTTCGCTGTGATAAATGACATCCTGTTTCTAGCACTAGCTTCTATCAAATAAACCAATCTCTTTAATAATTTATGAAGGTGAACTATCTAGTCAAAGCCACACCATCATGGCTGAAAAATAAAATAGCATACCTACAAGTATGTATGTGCCTGGTAACTTAATTTTTATAGTTCATATTGAGAATACAGTTTGTAAATCACATGCTTGACCTTCCAGCTAATTCTATGTGAATCAATAGTGAGGAAAAAAAAACTGCTCACTATCCTCTCACAGAGTTGTACATGTGTCACTGAGAATACACTAAATTGTATTAAAAAATTTGCAAATAACAACAAAAAACCCACTTAAGATATATGATTAATAGAAACTAATGTTACTACCAGTTAGCTAGAATCTACCCACATTCCTTGCCTATGTAATATCAATGTCCAAATATTTATATCAGTGGCTTGTTTTATTGCACATTGACAATTTAGAAAGTACTCTGGAAAACCAGATTGGTAGAAAGTTTAATAATACACCATCAAAAACTGTAACCCAAGCTACTGTGCTTTGGCAGGCAGGGGAAATCTCAATTTCAAGGCGAGCCTAGGAAATTGTGTGAGATTAAGTCCAGCTTGGACAACTTGAGACCATGTAAATATTCTTGTACATTCTATCTATATTATTAGATGTTCCCCAACATATCTTCACAGTTTACATTGCACTGCCAAAAATATATATTGCCGTATCAAAAATCACTTTGCATATTTGTTATACCTAACCTGTTTCTCTCTGTCTCTGTCTCTGTCTCTGTATCCCTCTGTCTCTCTCTGTGTATAAGTGTGTGCAAATTTAAATGTGAATGTATAGAGGTCAGAACATAATTCTCAAGAGTCAGTTCTTTCCTGCTTTCTGTGGACTCTGTGAACTAACCGCAGACTGTCAGGCATGCGCACAGATGCCTCTAACTGCTGAGCTCTGACATGGGATATGTCATTGGCCCTCAGTTTGTCTTATACTTCCTCTGCTATGGTGTTAGTAGTAAGAGCAGACAGCACTAACAAGGTACAAGGGGAGGAAACAACTGAAATAAAAACATATAAGAAATGTTAAGAATAGTAGATTTTAATTAAATTAACCACCACACATGTACATTTTAAAACTATAAAAAGGAAGTGAAATATGTAGGGGAAGGAAAGAAAAAAGTATAAAATATTTGACAGGCATAGAGTGCAATAATGGAACAGAAAGGGTTAAATGTGGTGAGAGGTGAGAAGGAGGGTAGAAGAGGGAGGATGAGGAGGGAGAACTAACACTGAAGACCTTGAAAAGCCATATAGAAACTGCTACTGTAGGTACTTCATAAAATAAGTACATATACTTTTTCAAAAGGAGTTTAAGTGAAATTACCTTATACTGAGGGTGGGGGATTACTCTTCCAGACAACACAGGCTTTAATAAATGGTGTTTACATTGCTTTACTATAGCCAGGACAAAAATACCATGATCTCCTAACAGTTCCTTCCCAAACAGTTCCACCAATTAGTGCCCGATGTTTCAAATGTCTGAGCTTATGGGAGGCATTCTCTTTCAAACCGCCACAAGAGGATTCTTAAAAACCACATTTATTTATTTATTTATTTATTTATTTATTTATTTATTTATTTATTTATTTATTTATTTATTTATTTATTTATTTTACAACCTGGCCACAGTTTCCCCTCCTTCCTCTCCTGCCAGCCCCTTACCCATACCCCTCCTGTTCCTACCTTCCACTCCACTCCTCCTCCAATTCTGTTTAGGAAAGGGCAGATCTCCCAGGAGTATGAACAAAACATAACATATCAAGTTGTAGTAAGACTAAGCACTTCCCCTTGTACTAAGGCTGGGCAAAGTGACTCAGTGTGAGGAGTTGTGTCCTGAAAGCCTGTAAAAGAATCAGAGACAGCCCCTGCTCCCACTGTTAGGAGTCCCACAAGAGGAGCAAGCTAAGCAATTATAACATATATGCAGAGTGCCTAGGTCAGACCCATGCAGGCTCCCTGGTTGTCAGTCTCTGTGAAACCCAATGAGTTAATTCTGTGAGTTTTCCTGTGGTGTCTCTGATCGCTCTGGCTCCTACAGTACTATCTCCCTCTCTTCTGTGAGATTTCCTGAACTCAGCCTAATGTTTTTCTGTGAGTCTGTATCTGTTTCCATCAGTTGCTGGATGAAACCTCTTTGATGACAGTTGGGCTAGGTACCAGTCTGGTCACAGGAGATGGCTGATTTGGGCTACATATATTCTATTGCTAGGTGTCTAAGCTGGGGTCTTCCTTGTAGATTCCTAGGAGATCAGCTTTTAGCTGATCCCCAAATGCCCCCCATTTTCAGTAGTCTCAGTTTTTTCCCCTCTGCCTCCCCCAACCTGATCAATCGTTTCCTCCCCCTCTGTCCACAGTCCACTCATGAAACCTCTTCTATTTCCCTTTCCCAAGAAGATCTGGGTGACCCCCATGAGCCTATATAGGACTATAGCATGGTTAACCTTTATTTTATAGCTAATATCCATTTATGAGTGAGTATATACCATGTTTGTCTTTCTTGGTCTATGCAACCTCACTCAGGATGAATTTTTTTTTTCTATTTTCATCCACTGTACTTCAAATATTCTGGTGTCCTTGTTTTTAATAGTCGAGTAATACTCCATTGTGAAAATGTATCACATACAAGAGGATTTTTATTTTTTATTATTTTTTGATTTTTGGCCAGTCAAACCACCCCCACATACTCATGCACATATATTATGGGCTATTAAAATTGCTCTTGGTTACCCTATAGAACTTGATGATAAAACCCTGCTGCTTAAGACACCAGATACCTGAGTCATAAGAACATGTAGAAATCCTACTAATGCCAACCTGAAAGTTTCATTTCTCCTTACTAGTTTACATATTATTAGAAGAGTCTATATAGGAGAAAAGTAGTCAAAAGTCTTCCTCAGCTGCAAACCTTGCAAGCTCCAATAATGACTGGCTTGGCAAGATATATCTACTGATGCAATAGTGACAAGAATATTATAGGTGTAACTGCTGTCTGATAGAATAAGTCTCACTCTATAAGAATTAACTCATGACTGGTACAATTAAATGTGTCCCAAATCAGTCGCTGGCCTGGTTCTAGTTCCAAGATGGGAACCTATTGCTGTCATTTACTTAAATGGACACAGTAATAAAGTGATACCTACATTCTTATTGTTATACCTATGAATTAGTCAATCTCCCAATCTTCATCAGAGAAGTATCTTTTTAAAGTTGTTTGGAATTAACACAGAGCCCCTCAATTGGTCATCAGGGAGGGGTTGAGAATAAGAGGCTTGATGGTATTATTCAACTCTAAACAAAACATCTAGGTCCTGCCCCATGCCCCAAGGGCCCTGGTGTCATTGGGGGAAAGGAGGCAGAAGGATTATAAAAATCAGAGTTAGGAGATTTCTGCAGCAAAACAATATTTACTGGACATGACAAATAATATTTACTTGTGAGAATTGCTTTGAAAATTACTGTCAAGTTTAAAGATGACTCCAAAATGTGTAACTTCAGAAAAGTGTTACCACCCTTGAGACAAAACAAAAATGGTGCTACCATGAGAGAACAATCATCTCTGTTATTAATCTCATTGAAACGAAAAGCACCACTGTCCCATACACCAATGCTTCTACACCTATGCTTTTTATACAGATGTCTCTAAGCTTACACACGTCTATAGCTGCTTCTGCAGTTGAGAATGAAATGATACCTGCTGCTCCTGGGTAAGAGCCCATAAATATCCTCCTGTTGACGCTACTGGAGGTCTGTTTCTATCAATATTATTATAAACAATGCTCCTGGGAGGAAGACCCAGTGTTAGCCTGTCCCTATCTCTATCTCTATCTCTAGCTACATCTATATCTATACCTATATATGTATAAGAATATTGTTGGTGGTGGCGCACGCCTTTAATCCCAGCACTCAGGAGGCAGAGCCAGGCGGATCTCTGTGAGTTCGAGGCCAGCCTGGTCTACCAAGTGAGTTCCAGGAAAGGCGCAAAACTGCACAGAGAAACCCTGTCTCGAAAAACCAAAAAAAAAAAAAAAAAAAAAGAATATTGTTGGAATCCTATATATACAGCTCACATTTTCGCAGACCATACTATAGATAAGAGATCATGATTAGTTAAAAAGAAATTTTATAGAAATTCTGTGGCCATTCAAAAAATGAGCCCCAATATTATCAGTAATGCATTTACAATGTATGTAACAATAATGACAAAACAATATCAGATATGATGAGGTTAAGCCTGAGACAAATTAACTTGCTTATATCCCCAAAGTCTCATCTTTCACTATATCTGTCAGTGGGAGGATTTAATGTGTTATCTAGTTTGATTACAAATTAACTTAAGTATTTCATAATCTAACAACCAAAAAGGAAAACAAACATCACTAAAATTTAGTCACTTAAAAATATGACGATGGGCCGGGCAGTGGTGGCGCACGCCTTTAATCCCAGCACTCGGGAGGCAGAGCCAGGCGGATCTCTGTGAGTTCGAGGCCAGCCTAGGCTACCGAGTGAGCTCCAGGAAAGGCGCAAAGCTACACAGAGAAACCCTGTCTCGGAAAACCAAAAAAAAAAAAAAATATGACGATGGTAGGAAAAAATAAGAGTAAAAAGTGTCTAATGTATAAAGTATATTACCACAAAAAAATTCAAACATTCACAATTTTGACAGTGGTCATGGTAGATATGCACAGAGTATTCTTATGACACCTTTTTATGTTTTCCAACTATGGGGCTAAGTTTAATACTGTGCACATTCTAAGAAAGCACTCAACACTTGTACAACTAAGTTATACACATACACAACAATGACCTCTGACTTATATAAAAAGTATTTGTTTTGAAAAAAACTAATTTAAACTTTCTAAAGCCAAATGTAAACTAAAAATAAATCATCTCAACCATAATTAGACTCCAAACACATAGGAAGGAATTACTCTACTAATTTTCAAAATAGAACATGTAGCTATTTAGGACAAAAATACAAAATAAATATTTATGGAGATATAAAGTTCACCTTGAATGTCTGCCAATGACCCAAGTTCATTCTCAGCTATATAAGGATTTTGCGAGCTGCCTGGAATAAAGACCATTACAAATTGTCCATTTCCATGAAAAACGGCATGGAGCAGTAGTTCTAGACAGTGGTTACATACTGTAATAATCTGATTTTATAAATACCTAACTTTGCAAGCTAGTGAAAGCTGGTTCTACTCCCAGAGTTAACAATTAAACTGTTCTGTATGTAGCTGAACATAAAGATTTGTTAATCCTCAGGGGAATTCTAAGATGTAGCCATTGATGAAAAAACTAGACTAGGAAGCTAAAGACAGTGGTTATATATTGTAATAACCTGATTTTATAAATATCTAGTTTTGCAAGCTAGTGATAGTTCCTATTCCTAGAGTTAAAAATTAAACTCTTCTGTGTCTAGCTGAACATAAGGATTTTTTAATACTCAAGGAGATTCTTGAAAATATTGGCTTAGGAAGCTAAACTAAGTTTTGAAATAATATTATTTTTTAAAAATTCACACTTTTATACAATGTATTTCCATGATATTTTCTACTTACTATCACACTCAAATGTCCCTTGGGCCCCACAAAACTGGCTCTTTCCCAAACTCTTTATTATTTTGTTATTAATTAATAATTCCTTGGGTCCAGTTAATTGTGACCATGTATGATGTCATACAATAGAATGTGGGCAAGCTACCAGTGACCACACTACTCCAAAGCAAAATGAATTTCCCTACATCAGTAGCCAGCAACTAGCAGAAACTCCCCAGCTATGGGTGGAGGTTTCAAGGCCCCCCACCTCGGCATGTTGAAATCGTGACTGACTTCATCTTGTGCACTCCTTGTACAGAAGAAAACTGTTGCTGTGAGTTGTTGTGCCTATCCACCAGACCCTGTTCAGAAACCTGAATTTTACAGCTCCTCTCTATATTCTCTACTTCTTACATCATCTCTACACACTCTTCCTCTGTGTTCAGAGAAACTTGGATGGGCAAGGTTGATACCAGTGATTCATCTATGGCTGAGCATTTGTGGTCACTTATTCTTAGCACTTTGACCAGCTCTGAGTATTTTCATCAGCTAGAAAACATTGCCAAACCCATGTTGAAGGCACCATAAATCTCTGGACCTAAATATAAATCATAAATATAAGATGCCAGTTTGGCTACCTCCCCATTTATTGACAAAACACCAGTAGGTTTCCCACTAAGGTATATGGTATCTCCAGTCATGGGCTTTTAACCAGATTTACAGTACCAGGTATAAAATGTCATCAGTGAAGTAGGTCTCATAACAAATCCTAAAGTAGTTGGTTATCCCTATAACTCAGACCACAATTACACCAGCATTACAACTTGCATGTCAGGTGACTATTATGTCACATAGGGTAAGATCATTGATATTATATTTTTTCTCTCCCAGTACCCAGCATAGCACCTTCCTGCACTATCAAAGTTTATTCTCCTGGTCAGATTTATATTGATTTCTCAATTTTCTGCAATCAGTGTATGATTGCAAGCATCTACGTTTAGTGAGCAACCAACCAAGAGCAATGGCAATAACCTGTGTTGATTTTTGGACATCTGGGATTTCATTGGACAATATCTCATAGAGAGGTATCCAATGCCTGGTACTTACATTTTCATTAAATAAGTCATGTCTTCTGGGATCAGTACAGTCCACCTATGCACAATACCTCTAATCAACTCACATTTTACACTATGCTTTTTAAAACTAGCTTATAGACTAATTGATTTCCATGAGGCTTATTCTTAAAACTATGATTTGCATTAACCCCCAACTACCATCTAATATACCCTGGATTCATGACCCTAACCTTTACCTTAAGTATTTTAAACTTTAAACCTTCAACCTTAAGTATCTCCCCTGTCCCCACATACCTGATCCTATTGTTTCCTTTCATCAGTATCCCGTATGATGAAACATGAAAAACATAGGTTTTTCATACATTTTTCATGTTGTTTAAGCTTTCATGAAGAATAATTTAGACAAAAGAGAAAGGAGATCATGTGTGATAACATGAAAATTGATAATACAATTGCAGGCCTGATTGAAACTGGATGTATGTGAATATCAGGTACTAAACAGCGTCATTGTTTAGTATATCAATCAATGTTGACACATTAAAACACAATGAAGAAGGGAAATTATGAGGATTGCATGTCTCTTGGAACGTGGAAAGAAATCAGAATTTTCTACTTCCAAAATCTTATGAGCATGGTAAGTAAATGTGGACACTTTTACTGTAAAATATTTCATCTTCCATTATGCAGAATTGGCTTATATAGAATATCTACTGTACAGTTAATTTGTTTGGGATCCTAGGAATCAAAGTCAGAGTCATACATTAGCCAAGCAAGCATTTTGCCATTGGGCTATCTGCCTAGCCCTGGAAACAAAATCTTTAGACATGTACTATAAAGTGTTTGGAAGGTTTCTCTCTCACCCGTGGTCCCATAGCCACTCATAAAATAACCACTCCAAGACATATTATTTGCAAACAGTATGGCCAATGGCTTAAGTTTTTTACTAGCTATCTCTTATATCTTAAATTAACGCATTTCTATTATTCTATATTTTGCCACATTTTCCGTGGCTTTACTGGTTTGCTGGCATCTTACTTCTCCTTTGATTGTTACTGGCATCTCTCCCACCTCTCTCCTTTCTTCTTCCTCCCTCTGTCTTGCATTTCCTGCCTGGCTATAACCTGACTTGCTACAGGCCAGAGCAGCTTCTTTATTAACCAATCATAGCAATACATATTCACAGCACACAGAAAGATATCCCACAGCACTATCACTTCAAAATACGGTTACTATAGACGAGATCGGGTGCGTTCAGGGTGGTATGTCAAATTAGACAATGATAACACTACAGATCTGAAGAACAATTTATCTCACATTGACAGCTCTGATTTCCATTTCCTTCTACTTTGAAGAGCAAAATAAAAATAAAGGTTTTTTTTGAAGCAATTTAACTGATATCTTTTGCACTTTTTCCCAATCAACAACTAAAGAAAACTCTTTAATGTGTGTGCTATAAAATGCTATGTACTTAATGTGTGCTTTCTTGGACCTTGGCTACTTGGCTATGTGGTGAATCACAGATTTCAAACTATCATGTTACTGCATAGTAGCTCTTTTCAAATTTAAATGTTTATCATGAGAAAAATGATTAATTCTTCAGCAACTTCATTTTTCCTTTTATTGAAAATATATTTTTCATACAATATATATTCTTACTATAGTTTCCTCATGCCCATTTCCTCCCAGTTCCTTCCCACCTCTCCAACTATCCTGATCCACTTCCTTTTGTCCCTGTTTAGAAATCAAACAGGCATCTAAAAAATAACGATAAAACCCGGCGGTGGTGGCTCACGCCTTTAATCCCAGCACTCGGGAGGCAGAGGCAGGCAGATCTCTGTGAGTTCAAGGCTAGCCTGGTCTACCAAGTGAGTTCCAGGAAAGGCGCAAAGCTACACAAAAAAACCCTGTCTTGAAAAAAACAATAAATAAATAAATAAATAAATAAATAAATAAATAAATAAATAAATAAACAAATAAATAAATAAAATAATAATTATAAATTAAAGTAAAACACGTGCACATAAATTCAAAAACAAAACAAAGAAACAAGTTGGAATAGGACATATAAACAAACAAATGAAAAAGGACTAAAAGAAGAATAAACACATATAGAGGCAGATATATACACAGAGTAATCACATGCAACACAAAACTGGCAGCCACAATATATAGGCAAAAGACCTGTAAGAGGGAGGGAAGCCTGATAGAAACCATGGGACAAGGAACCCTGAAAAATACAGCTGAGTTCTTTTTCTGTTTTTCATCTGCTGCTGGGCATGTGGCCTACCCTCAAGGGTGTATTGTTTCCCCAGTGAGACTCCCTTAAAGCAAACCAAGTTTTCACTTGCAAGTGACTTTCAATTGGAGCTGGCTTTTGGGTTAGGGATGGGACATGTGCACACATCTCTCAGTTCTAAGATCCTGTGTAGCTGAAAGTTTTCCTGTGTCCCACCTGGCCCGGGGTTAGGACAAATCTCTATCACCTATGGGTACCACAGCCATTCAGACCCAAATAAACATACACAGGCTAATATTATTTTTAAACTATGGCCATGGCAGGCTTCTTGTTATCTAGTTCTTATATCTTAAATTAACCCATTTCTATAAATCTATACTTTCCACATGGCTCGTTGCTTACTGGTACCTTTACATCTTGCGTCTTCTGGCTGTGGCTAGCAACGTCTCTCCTGCTCTGTCTTCTTCCTTCCTTCCTTCCTCTCTCTCTTTCTTTAGAATGTCCACCCTAACCTTATTCTGCCTCACCATTGGCCAAACAGCTTTATTTATCAACCAACCAGAGCAACACATTTTCAAAGCACAGAGAATGTTGTCACCCATCAACCCTGTGTGGTTCAAACCCGTGAATGCACTGCGCATGTTTCCTCAGGTTCTGTATGTTCGTATATGTATCAGTCACAATGTGTTTAGAAGACCTTAAAAACATTTAATATATAGACAGAAAATTAGGAAAAGCTTCTATGAAAATATTTTATTAATTTCAAATCAAATTTTATAAACTCTATAAGCAAAACAAATTATAATAGTTCAAATTAAAACAATGAAAAAACAGCATGATAAATTACATTTTATAAACAACAAAAATCATTTTCAACATAAATTTTAATGAATTTGAGAAAAGAGATTCCCGTCTCTACCCTTTAGTATCTCTTTATTTTCTTGTTATGATCCATCTGTGGCCACCTTTGACTATGAGAATCACCAAAAAAGAACTTACGTTTATACAACACATCTTAGGCAAATAGAACCTGTGTCTGTTTTAATCTCTATACCTCCCAATAATCAGGAAATAGAGAATAGTACCAATGTTAAGATCTAGAAAAAAGAGGTACCTCAAAATTATTTTGAAGTTCTCAGCAGCAAGGGAGCTTCTCAGATATGCAAAATATGATCCTATCATTTTTGTTAAGTTTTGACGACGAAAAGAAAAACATAATTATTGCTAAAAACTTTCAGAATTCTTTGATACATCCCTGGCCCTGTTTGAGCATTAATGAAATAATAACTGCAATGAAGAAACTCTAAATGGAATTGTAACTTTAAAAACTATGATACTCTAGGGTAATAGAGCATTTATTTTACCAGAACTGTTGGTAATTTATACATCTCAGAGTTTACTACTGTAAAACAAGATAATACCATTATCAGTCTTGGTTTCTTGTTATTGAGTGTCAGCTGACATATTATCAACACAATGTTTCATCAGACATCTGTATAGTAAGCATAGGTTGGAACACTGTTCTTAAGAACACTTCCCTCTCTTTTATTTTTATAGAAGTTGAAAAAGATATTTCTAACTATAAGGAGTGTCAGAAACTCAAACAATTTATAGACAAAAAGAAATAAAAAACACTTAGGAGAACATCCCAGAGTGGAAGATAATTACAGAGTACCTAAATAAAAATGGGAAAGTCAGAAAGTGAACACGAACTTCATAAAGACTGCTATTATTGTTTTATTTTTAATTTGCTACCTACTTAATGTTGAAAACCATTCACTGTAAAGACTGGTTCTGTTAGCAAGTTGTTTCTATAATAGTGTCAATGTAGGTTCATGTTGCAGATCTCATTGGTGAACAGAAAAATCCCATTTTTTTTTACCAAAGGGCTCATGCAATTGAATACCCATTCAAAACATAATCCAATATACCTAAACATTTAAAACCTGAAATGAAAGTTCATGTAGCTATTTCATGTAACTATATGAACATTTGTACAACCTAGTATATGAATACAAATCTAACAAAATAAGTAGTAGATAGATTAAGAGTAGTGTACAAAGTTTTCCATGTTTTTCTGGATTTTCACAACTTTTTGAAGCTAAAGTTAGAGACAAATTGTCAGGAAAGGCAACAATCCAAGAAAGCTCAAATCTATTCAAAATAATCTCTAATTTAGCCTCATCTTCTCCTAAAGTAAAGGAAAATCCCTGAGATGGATGTCACAGTTCTCTGAAATTCTACCTGTCCCACCTAACACTTTAGCTCTCCTATGATCATTTACCTTTGTTGAATTGTCATATATTTTAAAGGTTTTTATTTTTAAATTGTGGTGTGTGTGTGTGTGTGTGTGTGTGTGTGTGTGTGTGTGTGTGTGTTGAGACTCGCTTGTGTGAATTCAGGTCCCAGCAGAATCCAGAAGCAGATGTCATATCCCCTGGAGACTAGGTTTACAATTGATTGTAAGTCCCTTGACTTGGGTGTTGGGAAATAAGAGTCTTCTGTAAGAAGAGTATGTGTTCTTAACTAATGACTCATCTCTCCAGCCTGCTGAATTATCTTATTAACTGAAATATCAAGATTGACTCTCAGGAGAAGATTAGCCTTGGCATTTACCTGTTGATGTTATCTGATTTGTAGTAGTTAGAGTATGGGTTCTGCTGGACCTTAATCTAGGGTTGGCCACCAATTCTTTGGATCAAGGTACAGTACAAATCAGAAAAGAGAGATTTAATCATTGAGACCATATTGCCCAGACTGACTCTGTTTTGTCCTAGTTTTAGCTAACTCCATCTTGTATTTCACCCAACTGCTCCTCAGCCCCCACTAACCCCATCCTGCTGAGCAGAACATTCTTATACAGCCACACCCATGCTTGTAGGAAGTTCATTGTTCAATGTAGAGAAATTGTTTCAATCCACTGAAACTTTCAAAATTTGTTTTATCTGGCCTAACCCTAATATGATGTAATTTTGTTTTTTGAATTTAGAATCCCTCCCCTGCCTGGCTTCAGGGCTGACAGATGTGGCATGAGCCTGCTCTGGGTCACACAGAAATAAATCTTCATCTGACCTTCATTGACTGGCATTCTCCTGCATCTTGAGCAGGTATGACAGGAACCCTATTGGAAAGAGGAACAAAGAGGTCCAGTCACTCAGCAAGCACATGTTATAAATTGGAGAAAAATGACATTCTTTAAATAAAAAAAGGTTGATAAGCTTAGGCAGGAAACAAAATGAAGTTATAACATACTTATACATTTGAAGTAAGAAGAGGAGACAAGTAGAAAGAAATTGAAGATCAATAGAAAGCAGTTGTAAGATAGCAGACATAAAATATTTGATATTTGTTAACACTTTAATTCATTCTAATTCTAGAATAGATTACTATGTTATCTACCAGTAACTCATTATAAATATAAAGACATTTATAAGCATGTTTTAAAGTCACTTTAAGTTTAATCTTAGTTGAAAATAATTGTATGGGGAATGTGATGACATTACAAAAATAATCAATCATGCATAGGAGTACCTGCATTACTGTTAAGAATACTTTTAAAAAATGGAAGATCTTCTGAGACACTGAGAGATGTGCAAAGATGGAAATTCCTTTCTTGAAGAAGACATGGCAATCTTGATGAGTGACACCTGACAAAACAGAATCAAAACATTGGGCAACAGTGATGGAACTGAAGGAAGAAATAGACAGGCTGATTCCTGACATTCAAGGCTATGGTACAACCATGTCCATGACTGAGGAATTGGGCTGGCAGAAAATTAGCAAAGAAATGCAATGCTGGAACAGCACTATCAATCAATTTGATGTGTTTGTTAATTGCAGAATAGTCCATTCCAGTACAGCAGAGTTCACTTTCTTCTCTATTGCACACAAAATATTTGTCAGTAGACTATATCCAAATTATTAAATAGCTTAACATATTCAAGAGAACAACTTCACAAGGCGAAGGATTTTCTCAGGCTATTACACTTTATCATATAAATATACTATGTGGTGGTTTAAATGAAAATGGCCCCATAGGTTCATAGAAAGTTCACATTAGCAAGTGTGGCCTTTTTGAAGTAGATGTAGCCTCTTGGAGGAATTGTGTCTCTGAAGGTGGACTTTGAAGTTTCAAATGCTCAACTGAGGCCCAGTGTCACATTTTCTTCATGCTGCCTGCTGATTTAGATGTAGAACTCTTAGCTACCTCTCCAACACCATGTCTGCCTGGTGCCACAATGCTTCCCACCCTGATGATAATGAACTAAAACTCTGAACTTTAAGCCAGCCTCAGTTAAATGTTTTCCTATATAATGCTTGTCATGGCTATAGTATCTATTCACAGCAATAAAACCCGAAATACATTTGAAACTTTAAAAACATGTTCATATTGAAAATTTAGATAAGCATTGCAACAAAATTCATATATATCACTAACAAAATGCATCAGTATATCATTAACAAAATAACAAAATGCATCAGTATAAATTAAATATTTACCCTAAAAGGCAAATGCACTTCTGCAAAAATATCTGTAGTTAACATCATAATAGCACACAATTGATGTTTAATTCTTACATAATATAATTAAGTACAATATCCTTTCAATATTCTTATTCAACATTAGGTGTTCCAACATATTGCAGTAATATAAGACAAACTGCAGTCAGAATTAAAAGAGAGAATAAGCTTGGAACTGGATGTAATGGTACATAACTTTTATCCTATCACTTGGGAGGTAGAGGCAGGTGAATTTCTATAGTGGGTAGCCATTCCAGCTTTGATCTGGAAGTTCCAACCCCATTGAGGCTTCGGTAACTCTCATGCCTACAAGGCAGGGCCAAGAGAGGGCCCTGAAGATCTGAGATCTGGATGTGTGGGCTCTCTTGGTTCCTGGATCCTGGACGCTGGAGGTAGACTAAGCAGAGTTGTCCAAAGAACATTGCTGGACTGCACCATGCCTTTCCCAGACTCTGTAAACTATCCATTCACTTGTAAGTTATCCCACAAAATAAACCTCCCTTTTAACTACGTGGAGTGGCCTTAATAATTTCACCAATAGATTTCTGTGATTATGAGGCCAGCATAGTTGATACAGTGCATTACACAATAGTCAGTGTAACATAATAATAATGCCCTATCTCAAAAACAAACAAAAGGATTAGCTTGGGTTTATTTGCTGATAACATTTAGCATTATTGTCTATAGTAAAGTTATTAGATACAAGGTTAATACACAATAGACATTTTTTTAACTCCTTAAATAACAATTGTAACAAGAAAGTTTGTAGGTTTTTTACTGCTGTTTCACAGTAGCTTTGCTTGTTTGTTTTCTTACTAGTATGGATATATTCATGTCTGTAAGGGTATATGTGTACAAGAATATGTGTTCATGTAGAGGTCAGAGATTATTGCTGGCTGATATTCATAAATTGATTATTTTTAATGTATATATGTGTAAACATGCACATTGAATATGCAGGCTCCATGAACACCAGAAAAAGACATTATATTCCCAGTGACTGGAATTGTAGGTATTAGTGAGCCAACAGCTATGACTACAAGGAACCAAATCTTGGTTGCTGAGGGAGGTCATTCTGTATGCTGTGAATATGTGTTGCTCTGATTGGTTGATAAAAAAAAATTTGATTGGCCAGTAGCCATACAGGAAGTATAGGCAGGGCAAACAGATGAGGAGAATGCTGGGAAGAGGAGGGCTGAGTCAAGAGTCACCAGCCAAACACAGAGGAAGCAAGATGAAACGGCAGAACTGAGCAAAGGTACGAAGTCACATGGCTAAACATAGATAAGTATTATGGGTTAATTTAAGTGTAAGAGGTAGTCAGTAATAAGCCTGAGCTTATGGCTGAGCAGTTATAAATAATATAAGCTTCTGAGTGATTATTTTATAAGCAGGCCATGGGACTGTGAGGGCCTGGCAGGAACAGAGAGACTTTCTGGCTACACTTAGTTGCCTACAAGAATAGCAAGTACTCTCCTCTGCGAAGACATCTCTCTAGGCTTTTGGAATGGGAAATTTTGAAAATCCATAAATGTGTATAAATAGAACTCACAATTATTAGATCTACATGCATAAAGCTACAAACATTAATGAAAGAAACTAAAGTAGATCTTAGTAAGCCATTAGATATCCAGTACTCATTGATTGAATGACTCATAATTGTTTAGATGTAAAACCTTAATATAGTTCATAAACAAATAAATTCCCAATAAAAATCCAAGGAAATTTGTTTATAGATAGTATCAAACTCATTTGAAAGTTTATCAGGACATGCAATAAGGGCAGAATAGCCTATAAATCCTTTTAAAAGAAGGAACAGCAATAACAAAAACAAGCACTTGAGCAAATTAATTTCAATACTAGATGTAAGACTTAAGGCTATTGGTTAGTAACACACACACACACACACACACACACACACACATCAATGAAACAGAATAAAAATCCTATAAAATAATCCTATACACATACATTTCACTGATGGATGGTAAGAACACAAAAGTTTAATGGAGAATTGAAAGTATTTTACAAAAATTAAAATGAGTGCTAAAACAATAAGAAAGATGTGAATCTTAAAATTGCATATTTTATAACATTTACAAAACTTTAACTCAAAAGGACTCACAGACAAAAAGCATTCTGAAGAAATGATAACTACCATAGCCAAATAATGTTCACAAGTTTAATCCCAACACTCAAAAAGCTGAGGTCAAAAGACTGTGAATTTGGGATTGAGGTATATTTTACGGCAAATTTGGGGCTTAACTGTTCTACTGTGACAGGTTTTGTTGGCAATAATATAAAACTAAAACTCATACACACACAGACATACTGAAAAATAAATTAAATTGAAAAAAAACTAAAACTAAAAATGGGATACAAATTCACACAAAACAGAATCATTTTGAATGCATGTTGTTGCTTGAAGGATGTCTGTGTGAAAATTGGTATACATTGTATAACAGTTATATGAAATCCTAGAAAAAGTAGACCTATACAAGATAAAGAAACCAGTACCAATCAGAGGTTTGCAACTACTTTGTCTACTCAAAGGATTCCAGTTTTTATTTGATGCTTGATTTACTTTGAATTTTAAGACCTGTGAGATTATTCTGCATGGTAATGCAGTGACTTACACTTGATTTTATTCCTCTACCAGACACATAAAACTTCAGTGTACAAAGTGAAAATACATAATACATCATTATAATAGACAGCATATAGGATGAAATGCTACATGTAATAAGATATTGAACAAATGTAGGAATAAAGATGAGTAAATGTACTGAAAGAAAAAATACTTTGTAAAATTCAAAATTTCAGGAATAAACACCATCAGAGTTGTATGTATACATTGTCCACTGGGCCCAAAAGCTTTTGTATTACTTGTATATAACTCAACAATTTTTGAATCACTAAAGTTGTGTTCTGAGGCAAATAAGTCAGTTAAATGGATTTGAGAATTTTTTTTATAAATATTTATACATTATGATTAATTTAATTTTACATGTCAGCCACAGATTCCCCTGTCCTCCCTCCTCCCACCCCCAGCCTTCCCCCTCAATCCACCCCCCATTCCCACCTCCTCCAAGGCAAGGTCTCCCCCTGGGGGGTCAGCCCAGCCTGGAAAATTCAGTTGAGGCAGGTCCAGTCCCCTGCTCCTTGGACCAAGGCTGAGCAAAGTGTGTCAACATAGGCCCTAGGTTCCAAAAAGCCAGCTCATGCATCAAGGACAGGTCCCAGTCCCACTGCCTGGGGGCCTCCTAAACAGTTAAAGCTAATGACTGTCTCACTTACCTAGAGGGCCTTGTCCAGTTCCACTGAGATGCCTCAGCTATTGGTTTACAGTTCGTGTGTTTCAGCTCCTGGAGTCCAATCGGCGAAGGAGAGGAGGGATTATATGAGAAAGAGATATCGAGACCATGATTGGAAAAAGCACAGGGACAAATAGACAAACTAGCAGATTTGAGAATTTTATACATTGATCTGAATGTTAAATGTGAGCAAGAAGTAGTGTCTGAAATGAATCATGATAATTACTTTGATTTGGAGAGACTGATATGAATTTTAAGTTTAGCTAAAGCAGGTACAGATTGGTACAGAAGGAGTTATGCATTAAAACATATACATGGCTTAGTATGCATGCATGTGGTATAGCAAGAGCAGAGATCATAAGCTATGACACTATAATGAGAACAAACAAACCCAGAATTTCATTCTTGGCTTCTGATGTGTTCACCTATTAAAAGAGATGAATGAACCTTAGAAAAATGGTTGATATTAGACTTGGAAAGAAAAACACACAAGATGAGCCTGAAAGTGGTATGAGTAGAAAGTGTTTTTAAAGTAGAAATAAAAAGAAAGCAAAGAAATAAATAAGGTAAATTTTTATTTTTATTTTTTAGTGGAAGATAATATTTGTATTTTTACTTAAAGCTTAAGATTTACTGTATGTTAAGATAATTCTGCAATAGTTTTTACTTTTTTGTTGATTATTGGGAATTTCATATCATGAACCCTGATCACCCTCACTTTCTAGTCCTCCCAGGTCTGCCCCCCCACTCTTGTGGCCCTCCTCCTGCTCCATCTCCTCCTCCTCCTCAAAAAGGAGAAGAAGGAGGAGGAAGAGGAGGAGAAGAAGGAGGAGGAAGAGGAGGAGGAGGAGGAGGAGGAGGAGGAGGAGGAGAAGAAGAAGAAGAAGAAGAAGAAGAAGAAGAAGAAGAAGAAGAAGAAGAAGAAGAAGAGAAGATAAGTCCAATTTGTGCTGCCGATATACTCACAGGAGCATGGTCAAATGACCAGTGGCCATCCCCTTAAAGGAATCTCTGTCCTTCTCTACCAGCACCCCACCAGAAGCCATCAATTGTGAACATCTACACTTCAGCATCCTTATCACAATTTTATTTGTTTATTTTTTTTTTGTTTTTACATCCCCATTGCATTTTCATCTTCTTCATCTCTTCCAAGCCCCCCCTCCCAACCCGATCCAATCCTCCTCCTCCATTTCTCTTCAGAAAAGGGCTGGCCTCTCATTGATATCAGTCAGCCATGGTATATTAAACTACAGTTAGACTTGGCACCTTCTCTCCTAATAAAGCTGTACAAGGCAATCCCATAGGAGGAAAGGCTCCCCAAAGCAAACAAGAGCCTGAGACAGCCCCTGCCCCCACTGTTAGGAGTCCCACAGGAAGACCAAGCTACACAAATGTCATGTATATGTAGAGGACCCAGGTAAGTTCCAAGAATGCTTCCTGATTGTTGCTTCAGTATCTGTGAGCCCCTATAAGTTCAGGTTAGTTGATTCTGTGGGTTTTCTTGTGGTGCCTAGACTGCTCTAGCACCTATCATCCTTCCTTTCGGGATTCCTCCAGCTCTACCCAATGTTTAGTTGTGTGTCTCTGCATTTGTTTCCATCAGTTGCTGTGTGAAAACTTTCTGATGACAATTGGGCTAGGTACCAATCTACGAGTATAGCAAAATATCATTGGGAATCATTTCATTGACTGGATTGATTGATTGATTGATTGATCTGTGACAGTCATGTTTAGTTCTATCCTAAGTCTTTGGGCTATCCTGCCTCTGAGTCCTGCCCTTCAACACACAATCAGGGGTGAGCTCCTTCTCATGGTGGTATGGGTCTCAAGCTGGACAAATCATCAGTTGATTACTCTCACAATTTCTGCCCCATCTTGACCCAAGCACATCTAGTGGACAGGACAAATTGCAGGTTGAAACTTTTGTGGCTGGGTTGGAGTCCCAATCCCTGCCTGATTTCAGATGGCCGATTTGCATTCCATATCCTCCACTGCACACATTGTAAATAGATAGCAATATCTATTGTATTTTCCCTTCACAGTGAGATTCATTTGTCCCTCTTGATCCTTTCTTGTTATTTAGCTTCTTTGAGTCTGTGGATTGTAGCATGGTTATCCTTTAATGACTAATATCCAACTATAAGTGAGTACATTCTGGTTTTCTTTTTGGATCTGGGTTACCTCACTCAGGATGATTTTTCTACTTCCATCAATTTGCCAGCACTTTCATGATGTCATTGTTTTAGCAGCTGAGTGATACTCCATTGTGTAAATGAACATTGGTGCGAAAATACTAAATAAAATACTTACATAACCAAAATTTGAGAACATGTCCAAAAGATCATTCACCATGATCAAGTGAGCTTCATCCCAGAGATGCAGGGATGGTTCAACTTATAAAAATCTATCAATATAATCCACTACATCAATAAATTGAAAGAAAAACCTTATGATCATCTCATTAGGCGCTGAAAAGGCCTTTAAAAAAATCTAACACCAATTCATGATAAAAGTCTTGGAGAGATTTAACTAAGGTATTTTTCCTTGATTAAAGTCACATGTCATTGCTTTTTCTTATATTACCTAGTGCTATAAAACCAGAAGAACTGCCCTCCATGGGTGCATGAAGCTCTGTCCACCTTCTTGGTACATTGTTGTATCCTCCATGTTTAGAACTGGATGGCACAATAATAGCCTCAGTAAATACATGGTATATTAACAAATAAATGACACTATAGAACTTTGAACTATTAGAGGGTGGACAGACATCAGAATTCCTGGCAGTCAGCTTCCACAGAGTAAGTAGGGAAATTGTGAAGACAGATTTCCAGGTCATAGTTAAGGTCAGAGATGGGAGAACTATCTAGAGAACATGTGACCTATGGTTGCTCCTCTTTACATCCTACTATCAAGCCCAAGTCAGTTCTGAGGAGTTTGAAACTTAGATATATCATCCAGATCCTACTCCAAGGTATCTGAAATCAACAGGTAAGCTTCCCCCATCAACTTAGGGTCTCCAAAGAACTACTTCAGCTCCTACTTACCCTTCCACCATTCAGCCTTATCACAGTCATCATTCAGCTGCTTTATTTGGAGAGACAGAAAGTCTGCCACTGGTCACTTTGCTTGCCTTGGAATGACCTGAGGAAGTGTTGTGTCTAAACACCTAGCACTTGAACTCAGTTGAACATGTCAGTCTCATTGACTGTTAAATATTGCTTTTTTTCCTTCCTTCCTGATGTTGATATCTAAAAAATTACCTGCCCCCAAACTCTTATTCAGTACTTATTTCTGAAGAACCCAAAATTTAACAATTCCCTTTGTAAACACTTTCTCTTTCTAACACAAGTGAAACATTGGAATTATTTCACTCAGACTCTCTAGCCTATTGCTTCTTCAAAATCTTAAGTCACCAGTATTATCACTGTCATTACACAGACACCAATAGTCTCACTGCCCTGTGTATTTCAAATTGCAATTCTGACTTATCTCCTTTACCCACAAATTCTAAAAGCTAATATTTCTTCTCTGTTGCTCTTTCTTGGTAATCTATATCTACCCTAGGTAGAAAGAACAGTGATTGATTAATCTTGGTAGTCAACTTGACATATCTAGGGAGATGATGTGCCCATCAAATTTACCCGTGGGCTTATGGTGGGGCATTTCCTTGACTGCTGATTCATGTGGGAGAACTCATACAGCTGTGAGTGGTAACATCACTAGGCATGTGGGCTTGTGCTGTATAAGAAAGGTAACAGAGCCAGGGAGAGGAAGCAGGTCAGTAAGCAGCATTCTTCTGTGGTTTCTGCTTTTAGAGCCCTGCTTTGAGCTCCAGCTCAGTCTTCACTCAATGATGGACACAATCCACAAGGAAAAAACAAACAAACAAACAAAAACCCTTTCCTACTTAGTCATCATGTTTATCATGGCAACAGAATAGCAAACTAATACAGTGAAACTGAGTACGTTTCATGTCTGTAATTCCAGCACTTTGGAGGTAGAGCCAGGAGGAACAGAAGATCAAAGTCATCCTTTGCTCCATAGTCAGTTTGATGACAGTCTAAGCTGTCTCTAATTTACTTTTTATTAATTAAAGCCTATCTGTTAGAAGCATATATGCACATGGGCACATGCTCAGCTTTGTTCATAGCAGCATTGTTTGTAATAGCCAAGACCTGGAAACAACCTAGATGCCCTAAAACTGAAGAATGGATAAATAAAATGTGGTACATATACACAATACTCAGCAGAGAAAAACAATGACATCATGAGGTTTGCAGGCAAATGGATGGATCTAGATAAAAACATCCTGAGTGAGGTAGGCCAGACTCAGAAAGACAAACATGGTATGTACTCACTCATAGGTGGATACTAGATATAAAACAAAGGATGACTAGACTGCTACTCACAACTCCAGGGAGGCTACCTAGTAAAGAAGACCCCAAGAAATGCACAGGGTCCCAATGACAGAGAAATGGGTGAGATCTACATGAGCAAACTGGATGTGATTGGGGATAATGAAGGGCAAGGGTCGGGGGAAAGACATAACCAAAATTTTGCTGGAAATTCCCCAACCTTTAAAAACTCCCTAGACTTGCAGGTTTTGGGAGACTATATAAACCCCACCTTTTCCTGTGTTTGATGTTGTTTTCTCAAGCCTATCTTTAGGGAGATATCCCTGTCTGACAGAAAATAAAACTTGTTTAATTTGACCAAAAAAAAAGTCTTGGAGAGATCAGGGATACAAGGACATAACTACACATAATAAAGACAGTTTACAGCAAAGCAATAACCAACATCAAATTAAATGAAGAGAAATTGAAAGCAATCCCACTAAAATCAAGGACAAGACAAGGTTGTCTACTCTCTCCATATCTATTCAGTATAGTACTTCAAGTTTTAGCTAGAGCAATAAGACAACTAAAGGAGATCAAAAGGATACAGAATGGAAAGGAAGAAGTCAACGTATCACTATTTGCAGATGTTATGATAGTATACATGAGTGACTCCAAAATTTATACCAGGGAACTCCCACAACTGATAAACACCTTCCACAAGTGGCTGATTACAAAATTAACTAAAAAAAATCAGTAGCCCTCCAATAAACAAATGATAATTGTCTTGATAAAGAAACAAGGGAAGTAATACCCTTCACAATAACCACAAATAATAAGTAATATATTGTTGAAACTCTATCCAAACAAGTGAAAGATCTTTATGACAAACATTTCAAGTCTTTGAAGAAAGAAATCAGAGAAGATATCAGAAGATGGAAAGATTTCCCATGTTCATGGATCTGGTGGATCCAGATCTTACTAAAAATAATCTATAGATTCAATGCAACCCCATCAAAATTCCAGCACAATTTTTATAGACCTTTAAAGAACAATTCTCAACTTTATATGGAAAAAGTCCCAGGATAGCTAAAACAATACTGTCCAATTAAATAATTTCTGTAGGTATCATCACTATCCCTGATATCAAGATGTACTACAGAGCAATAGTAATAAAACCCACAAGGTAATAGCATAAAAACAGACACAATTAAAAATGAAATAGAATTGAAGATCCAGAAATAAATCCACATAGCTATAGATACCTGATTTTTCATAAAAGGCAGAAATATATAATGGAAAAAGGAAGCATCTCAACAAATGGTGCTATTGTAACTGGATGTCTCCATGTAGAAGAATGCAAATAGATTAATATCTATCACCCTGCACAAATTCAAGCCCAAGTGAATCAAAGATCTCAACATAAGTCCAGATGTACTGAATATGATAGAAAAAAATGTGGAATAGCCTTGAACTCACTGGCACAGGAGACAACTTCCTGAACAGAACCTCAGTTGTGTTGGTATTAAAATGATCAATTAATTAATGGGACCTCATGAAACTGAAAAGAGTCTATAGAAAAGGACACCATAAAAATGACAAAAGAGTAGACAACAGAATGGAAGGAAAAGACCTTCAGCAACTCCATATCAGACAGAGGGTTGACATCTAAAATATATAACAAATTCAAGAAACTAGACATCGATAAACCAAATAATCCAATTAAAAATGAGGTACAGTGGGGTGGCTTGGGAGAGAGGGCTGGGCGCTCAGAGGAGGGAGGAGGTGGGGTCTGTGGGTGGTATGTGGAATGAGTAGAAAATTTCTTAATAAAGAAAAATGAAAAAAAAAATAAAATTGAGGTACAGATCTAAACAAAATTCTCAATAGAGGAATCTCAAATGACCAATAAGCATTTAAAGAAATGTTCAACATCCTTAGCCATCAGGGAAATGCAAATCAAAATGACTCTGAAATTCTATCTCACACCTCCAAAGGACTAAGATCAAAAATACAAGCGACATCTCATGTTGGTGAGGATATGGAGCAAATGGAAAACTTTTTCATTGCTGGTGGGAGTGCAAACTTATATAGCCACTTAGGAAATCAATATGGATGTTTATCAGAAATTTGGGAACTGATCTACCTTAAGATGCAGATAAACTGCTCTTAGGCATATACCCAAAGAACAGTCCATCTTCCCACGAGAACACTTGTTCAACTATGTTCATAGCAGCTTTATTCATAATAGCCAGAACCCAGGAACAACCTAGGTCTCTCAACTAAATAATGGATAAGGAAAATGTGGTATCTTCTTACAATATTTAAATGTTCTTTTCTAAGGCTTTCTATCAAGGCTGTTACTTCAATGCAGTCAAAGAACATTTAGCAAATAGCTGAGCAGTTCTCAGCACTCCCCTAACCATTTAAAATCAATTGGCGAAGGTCCAGAAAATGTGGCCATTGAGAGAAATCTAAGGAGTTATGAAGATGAAATGTAATGCTGTCTCTTAGAAGTAATCCTACAAGAATAACACAAAAGTAAAAAATGAGGAAATCAGAGCTTAAAATAATGGACAGCAGTTAGTGAGTGGGTTATGATATAAACCCCAGTCCTCTGCTGGCAGAGGCAGAGGGATCACAAGTTCAGCCTGGTCTTGTGTAGCAAGACCCTGTCCCAGAAAGAAAGAGCTCTAAATTAATTGTAGTGTATAATATTCTTTTATCAGTATATTCACATATATCTCACAATCTTAAATCTTAACAAGGTGATTTCTATGCAAGAAATATGGGAATATGATGAAACATTTTTGTAACTATTTTATAAAATTAAAATAATTCTAAACTGAAACCCTTATTTGAATATAAACAAACAGGAACCACCTCATGCTATAACCAAAAGGAAAAACAGGACAGTTACATGGTAGCCTCAAATGCATGACCATCTCCTGATCCCCAACTCTTGCCCTCATTTTAATGTATTAAATTAGTGGTAGTAATTAGAAAGACATCATTTAATAATGTTACTGCTGGGTTCATTGCAAGAATAAAGTAAGAGAACAAATAAGCCCTCTGTTTTTCAATAATAAATACAGCCAGTATCTGGAAATTTCTTTTCCTCAGAATGCTATGTCATTACCACTCTGTGCTTACAATAGTTTCTCATTTTTCTCTTTTCTTCTTTTTCCAAGGTTTAATTTGTAGTGAGACTAATGTTACATTCTCTTCTTTAGGCACACCAAGAAACCTTTTCTATTGCAGTATATCAAGAGTGTACTTCAGTGCTCAATAAATTTTCTCAAGAATAGCTTGTAATAAATGGAGAGTAGAAGGAATTTTATTAACCATCCAATATGTATTTTTTTCTCAGAATCCAATGTAAAGAGCCAATTTGGGAGGCACACATAAATCTTACAAATGTATTGGTAGAGAAGCAGTGGGCACTGCTATCAAACACATCATTTCTTATAATTCTATGAGATTTAAGTAGATGGGTGTTCTGAGTGACTGGAATGATATCCTGAATATTATTCTCACTGTCCCATCATTTCCAGAGCAATTCACACACAGTCATTTGGAAGCATTATTGAAGAATCACATTCTTTAAAAGTCTTGAATTTAATGTTGGAGAGTGGTCATTTTAATTCACAATTATCTTTTAGATTTCTACATTATCTGAACTCTAGTTACATCAGTGAGATACAAAATCAGTTTTAATGTAATCAAAATGTCCCAATTCATTACCAGAGATTGATAAAAGACCCAAGATCAATGTGATTAAGTATAACTTAAAATCTTAATGTAAAAAACAACAATGAAAGTCAACTCTGGTTGATAAGCATCAATATAGTTCTATCAGTAGTTACAAGCGGAGTTTTTTTTCCTTATTACAATTAAAGTACTGAAAATGATTCAACATCATTATCAGTGGTTCCTCTTTCTTACAAAAGATAACATTGTGTTATTATTCTGACATGCATATATTTTCAATAATTTGATTTTTTAAATTTTAATGACTTTGGTTTTTTGTTTACTAATTTTGTTGTTTGAAAATTTCACACAACTATAAAATGTATTCTAATTATTCTGCCCCACCCTGTTTTGTCTTCCTCCCATACTTATCAGCTCTTCAAATTCCTTGTATATCTCTCTCCTAAGTTAATATCTTTTTGCTTTGTTTTTTGACCCAGTGAGTTTAACCAGGATAATATGTGTGACCATGTGTTTGGAACTGTACATTGGAGTCTGGTGGCCTTATCCGTGGATATTCAAATGAAGAATGGGATTCCCCATCCCTTAGAACCTGTACTCAAAGGTTTATAAGTAAGCAGTTGATCCCCCATGTTATTTTCCCAAAAAAATAACTGACTGTTGACAAGACCAGTCTTCTGAAGGTCTAGTGGCAGTAACTGCAGCTACAATAAGACAGTAGTTAGTTACCCTGTACCAGTAATGTCATTATGGAAGAGGTAAATGCATTCTGGTTTGTAAGTTGGTATATGCTGAGGTCCACCCACGGCTCAAGTTCAGGACCTGAGAGAGGGAAGAGGTGTTGACACAAGGAAAAATTCTGACCATCAAGTGGATTGTACTCAAGTGGCCTTGAATAGCTCAAGCTATCTTTATTTATACTATAACAGAGTTTTTCTTATCAGGGTTACATGAACAGCTTTATTATTTGCTCCTATTTTTGATGTTTAAGAAATACATTATACTCATTATAAACCCCCCTTTATGCTTTCCCAAATACACTTTCCCACCCCCTACATAACCTTATTCTACACATAATGTTCAGTAGTTTTGCAGGCTGAACTAGATATGGAGTGAGACACATCCTGCTCTTGTAGCACTGATGTCAGCTGGCAGCTACCTGAGGTTACAATGTTAAAAAGTAATAGACAAGGGTACAATGCTTTAAGGACAACAATATTCAAACCAAAACAATTCTTTCATGTCTGTACGATTGGCTTTTATACGGTTCCCTTTTCTATAAGAGGGTCCCATGTCTCAATATCTCTGTAAAAGGCAGACTTTGATAAGGTACTATCCCTCTATACCATACTTCATCCGCCAATATCAGCTCCTATGTCTGGTAAACATGGATTTCTCTACCCTATATTATTATTCCATTTTTCTCATTGAATCATCATTGATTCTATATGTTTAGTGTCCATGGAACATACTTTCAATAGATGGCATTATATGTATTCCTGAGGCTTTTCCCCCCTATTTTGTGTATGCATGCCTCACTTGATTTTCCAGAACTGTGATACATAGTTAACATTTCAAGTGTTGTGTTCTCCTATGTACCTAACTGTCTCTATTGAGTCAGAAAAGTTCCCAGACTTAGGCACTGTAATTAGTAATTCCAGATAAGAAATCTGAGAAACATTAGCCGCCTGCTTAATCTTAGGAAAAAATATTTGACAGAGAACAGAATTTACAGGGAAAATTACAGCTGTTGCACGCATGACTAACAAAGTAAAACTAAAAACTGCCTAAAAAAATCACCAATATAACGAGAAGGAAAAGATCCTACAAACTGCATGAATTTTGCAAATTCCTAAGGCTATCCCATGGACTATTAGCCCTTGCCAAGTGAGTGTCCATTTCCAAGGGTATATTGTCCTAAGGAAACCTGTCAAACAAGTGTGTTGATCTGAGACTAGGCTGGATGGCTCTTGACAGTATTATAGTTCACTGAGTTAAGAGAGAGATGAGATACTTGATGAGTTTTCTCCCTAGAATTCCATGCAGCATTTTCTATCACTTTGAAATCTAGTCAGCAAAAAAGGAAGTTTTCAACACATGCCCAACTTGACACCAAGCTCCATGGCATCATCTAGTGTCTTTCAGATGTGGTGTCTTATCAACTATTTCAGAGGACTAAGAAGAATGCTAATATTTTTTATTTAGTTGTAAACAAAAAAATTAAATTGGCAGGTAAGTGGGGAGATCTATAAAAACTTTACTGGGTGAAGTAATCCAGTTATAGAAAAACAAATACCACACATTTTCTCTAATATGTAGATCCTAGCTGCTTCACTTTATTTTTCTGTGCTCAACGTGAAGTGCCTCTGGAAATCAGGAAACTAGGAGGAGTTAGCTTCACTTCTCAACTTCACACACCTGGGAAGAGGCTCTATCAGCCTGGCTTATGGTCATGTTGGTGGGGCTTTTTCTTGTTTCTAATTGATATGGGAGGGCCCAGTCTAATGTAGGTGGTACAATGCTTTTGCAGTAGAGCATGTGCTGTATAAGCAACCTCACTAAGACAAGAAGAATAATTCTGCCATGATCTCTGCTTCAGTCTCTCCCTCAAACTCCTAGACTTGAACTCCTGCCTTGGTCCCACCAATGATTGTTTCATAACCTATAATACAAATAAACACATCTATCTCCCATGGTTTTTCTCATGGTGTTAATCACAGAAAAAGAAAAGAGGCTAAGACAGAGTTATGACCTAATAAAGAAAGGATAGTAACATATAAATAAATGAGAGTATAGAAGGGCAATACTGGGAGTTGAAAGATTTAAGCAAAAAGTGAGATAGAGGTAGGGGAAATTAAGGGTGTAGACAAGAGGGTTAACCAACATGAAGATGTGAGATGAAGCCACATATAAGTTTACTATCTTATAATTTATATAAACTTCTAAGAGAGTTGGGAGATAGATATCCTTAATAGCTAGATAATGCTGGACGTAGAAGGAGTGACTTACTTCCAGTAGAGGGCAGAGGTTTCAATGCCTGACTGAAGCTACTATTGTAGAAAGGGTTGTTTAGCCCTCCAAAACTTTAAATGATTTCAAATAAATTTAATGGTGTAATTATTTTGGAGCTCTAGAGTCTTCTATTTTATCAGACTTGTTCTATATTAAGAATGTATTAGGTATAATATACATAATATATATGTATCATAGTTTAGAATGGAAATTTATTTTGGTAAAAGTGTAAGAAATTATAATGCTCTCTTTAACCAGCTTACACATTATTGACTTATATTATTGTAGGAATTATAACAGGTAGTCAGAAAGAAAATCAACATGTAAAGCAGACAAAATTATCTGCTTCACTTGTCTGTGGAACTTACTAGTATCATTATTAATATCTTTGCATCATGTTGCCCAAGCAAGATGGAAGCAAAGAGGCAGACTGCAAGCAACCAGTCTAATAACCAATTGTCCTAGTTTGTGAGACATGCTGCTGAAAAAAATCAGAGTGAAGTGAACTTCATAGGGGAGATTCTAAACATGAGGGGTACAGGAAATGACTTAAAAATTTAACTAGGTTGTTACCTGAGGATGTTATCAAGTTGTAGTTGAATAAATAATAAAGTAAAACATGATAATGAGAGTAATAGTTGGAAATCCAGTTTTATATGGTAATGACTTTCAAAACCTTGCATTATTATTCAATTTGAAGCTATGCCTGTTAAAATCTCCTACTTTACAAATGATTTCCCCCACTCACTGTCAATTAAGAATGCTGTCTACCTGTATCTACCTATGAGTATTCTTCAGGGAAGGAAAACAAGTATTTTAATACTTTTTAAAAATAAAAAATTAAAATATCTTGCTTATGATATAATTAATTAAATTATAGCATACATGTCAATCTTCCTCCACAAATCCTAATCAAACAATTTCAAGAATAAACATATTTTCGTGATTACAAATGCTCTAAAAGAAACACAATTCTCCACAGCACCCTTAGATGTCATCTAGTTTGGCGTTCATTTTTGGACTTTGAACTTTGTATAAATACAGTTCTACAATGCAGTTCTGGTAGACTTCAAAGGAAGGATTTGGGTAAAATCTATATTTATTTATATGATTATGTGACTAGTTAGTCAAAAAATGTAAATGGCAGATTATCTTTGGTTAGCCAGATATTATTAGAGTGCTATACTAATTTCATTTCTGATGATCTGAAAAAAATTCAAGTAATGGGAGTGTTATTTTTTTCACAATTCCAAATTATAGTCCATCAGAGTAGAAAGTTAGAGAACACTTCCTTTTCCTCTATTGAGTCACTTTGGTATGCCCCTTCTTGATCCTTTTCAACAATTAAAACTAACCATCACAAGTAGACAAAACCTGGGTCCTTAAAACTCTGATAGTCTCAAAGCCATAGATATTTTCTATTAACTTTGAAGAAACAGCTGTCATGTTGTGAGAGGTTCTGATATCTGATAACTAAAGAAAATTTCTAGTAGCTGAGCTTACCAGCTTCCACTAGAAACCTTTGCCATCCTTTACCTATAGTTCTTTGTATAGGGCCGAGGTCTCTTGGACTGTCTCAAGTCCACTTCAGCATGTCTATAATTTCCCTTCTTCTATTCCTAGGCAGTCAGTCATATTGGTGAGAATTTATTGGTATAGATTCTGATATTCTACCAATTGTTTTTTTAATACAAGTGACCAATTCTAAATCATACATACAACTAAGAATATGCAGATAAAGCAGGTTATATTCATGTATTTAGGAGTATATGTCAATACATATATGTATGAAACAAATCTAATGAAATAGAGCATCAATGAATCTGAAACAGAACAAGGAGGAATATATTTGAGGATTTGGAGAAAGGAAAGGAAAGAAATTATTTGAATATATTATAATCTCAAAAGATAAAAGAAATAATTTAATAACAAAACAATATGCAAAACAATAACAGAAACCCTTGCCAAGAACCTGAAAAGAACAAAGCTCTCCATACCATAATTGCAAAATCTCAGTCTGGCCAAGATTCCCCAACTGTAAACTTCAGATGCATGGTAACTCCACTATCTTGAAATAAGACTTGGGACAAAGAGAAGCTATGAAATTCATATATGCTATGTGAAATACTAAATTTATGGTTGTGTTTCTTTTGCAGCTGTGTTATGCTAATGAATTCAACCAGTACCCATTTTTGTCTGGCTTCCTTTGCCTCTGATAATTATTCTTGACATTTTGTATAGTAATAACATATTCATTTGTTTAGGTATGTGGTGATAAAACAAATATTAAAAGGTTTTATGTTATTTATCCATTATATTACTGTTTCAGGGTTTTCTAATACTATATTTATTTTCATAAATACATGTCATACTTATATCATTCCACAGCTATGTCCCCATACGCTCTCCTTCTCAAATCTATGGCCTTTTTTCTTTCATTATTATTGTTATACACACACATATGTAAATAAATGTATAAATATAATGTGTTTAGTCAATTTAGTGCTTCTCCTATGTATATGTTTTTAGAGATAGCTACTTGTCATTGAATAACTAAACTGAGGTCTCATAATGCTTGTCCTTATTTAGCCTGTGAGCTTTCCCTGATCCACCTTGGCATTTAAACTGGTATTGCTATTTTTTTTTTGGTCTTGTGTAGACAATCATATTCTTGAGAGTTTGTAGGTACTGCTTCATCATTATATATAAAAGACAAAATCTCCCAGTAGGTTACAAATAGCCATCTAATTGGATTTAAAGCATGTCCAATAGGATGGAATGCATGTATGCCACTGTAAACCTAGCAAGTACCCATAACTGGTGAGGCCATACAACTTAGAGGAAAATCTACTACTGCCCCTATCGTGAAGCAGTATAATTTGTACCCATACTCTCAATACTTACTTCTTCACCCACAGATAAAAATTCTAACCCCTCATCAAAAAAATCTCTTTTGTACAATAGAAGCAATAACAGGAAGCCACACATGGTCAAAATGTAGATAACAACTGACAGTGAAGTGCCCAGTCCTTATTTGATAACACAGTGCCTCCATATATCACTCATTGAAGAAGAGGAAGAAAGATTATGAGGGCCAGAGAATCAGAATGCTTGTTGCAAGACTGAGACCATGACTGTTGTAGGACAGGCCCTTAGGGTTGAGGGAATTGGCTCAAACCAGTTGCCAAGGCATGCACATGATGTATTTCTTTATGAGCCAACCTGGAGTCTGCCTGAGGGCCTATCAACAGGTGCTGTCAGAGTTCCTTATCATACCCAGCCAATGAGGGACAACCATGCAATGCCACCGGATTGTGACACAGACTGGGTGCTGAGAGGAGGGTATACAAGGCCTTCCCCATTATTAAATAAACTAGTTAGTTGTTTGCCTTCAACTGACTCCCAGTGTTTGTGCCATTGATGTCACGCCTTCTCATCTCCTCCTCCAAGGGAGCCATTAGGATCCAGCAACATGTGCCAAGCTTTTAGCTACCAAAGATAGTGATGATAGATGCACATAATTTGTTGAACAGAAGAACAATTGTTTCTGTAGAATGTGTTTATGTTTATTCATAAAAGACACCGGCAAAATTTGCCAAACTAGTGCTTAAAAAATGCAGTTCTCTCAGCTGACAAAAGTTAGTGAGTCCATACCCTCACCCAAAATTGATACAAATCTTCCATTTTGTTTTGCTTATTAAATTTTATCTTTCTGATATGTCTGCACAGGTTCTCAGGGCTTTTACTACAACTAAGACCAGCAACCATTTTCATCTTTAACTTTTATCTTAGTTTGTGTGATGACATTTTGAGTTTAACTCAAGTTGAGCTATTGTGTGCCCCCTCTTTAAACCAAATAACAGAGAAAGTAAAGTTTGGAACTATAGGGCAAAGTGAAAATATAAAATCCTTTCTAAATTTAGCAGGCTGCTATAAATACAATGAAAAAACAAAACCAGAAATATTTGATTCAAACACTGAAATTCCTTTTTACCTTCAGTCTCCAGAGGCAATCTTGAACTCTGTGCAGTATGCTCAATGCCAACTCCTACACATCATGTAAGCACAGATGGTCTGCATAGAAAATCCATCAATTTAAATTCACCTTAATATTAGCTTAGAAAACCAATGGTAAATCAAATGAAAGCTTTGTTATTATATTCTTTGAACACTTTTTTTGCAATAGTATATTCCAATTAAACAGTTTTCAAAAAAAATTTCTGAAAACAACATGCAATGTTTCAAATTTCATTTAAATAACAAATAAAACACTAAGCAATCATGAGATGAATTTTTATTAGATCACATACGTGATTGTATGCATACATGAGGAATCTAGTATCTACAAATAAAAAAACCTCCAATATTTGTCTCTTTTGGAATTACACCCATTTTCTTAGAACATAATTTAATTTTTTATGTCTGAATAAAACTTTACAATGTATATGTATCATATCACATTTTTGTCATTCCTTCATTTGTTGATGGTCACTGTAGATGATTCTACAACTTACTTAGTGTTCATTATATGTGAAAATGCACACAGATACATAAAATTATAAAGTCACACACACGTGCACACACATACACACACATATACACACACACATGCACACACACATATATAACCTCATAGTAACTACAAATCTCCCTCTGGACAAGAGTACAGCTAGTATTGTGAGGGGGGCAGGGTAGTTGCTGTGGATATCCCTCTATATAAATAAAACACTGATGGCCAGTGACCAGACAGGAAGTATAGGCGGGACAAGGAGAGAGGAGAATTGGAGAAACAGGAGGAAAGAGGGAGAGACACTGCAGCCACCGCCAGGACAAGCAGCATGTAAAGATGCCGGTAAACCAGCAGCCACGTGGCAAGGTATAGATTTATAGAAATGGGTTAATTTAAGATATAAGAACAGTTAGCAAGAAGCCTGCCATGGCCATACAGTTTATAAGTAATATAAGTGTCTGAGTGATTATTTTATACGTAGATTGTGGGACTGTGGGGCTTGGTGGAACCTTGAGAGAAGCTCTCCAGCAACAGGTAGTAGATGTTAACACATTAAAAATATTTGGTGTACTTGAATGAAAAAGTCTTCACAAAACACATCAATATGCTGAATGAATATATACAAGTAAATACTTTTAAAATATTCCTTTTATACAATCCTTGATATATTTTAGGAATGTAGTTAAAATATTTGAAAATCAACACCTTAGGCACATTCAGAACCTAATCACTGGAGTAATCCTTAGGCCTGTGAAGCATTTTAAACAAACAGTACTGAAAAAACATACATGTCTAGTATTAAAATATCACCCAAAATGTAGATATGAAAATTTGAGATGGATAAATTTTAAGTAATATTTTATTCTGTCTCTGTCTTTGTCTCTCTGTCTTTCTGATAGTCTCTCACTACATCTCCTTATACAGTAACATGTATAAATTGTTTATTGACTTTAGCTCATGGTACAACACTAGGTTCATGGAATTATTCACTCAGTTTCTTGTTGTACTAAGGCTAAGGGAATAAAGAGATTTAAAAGTAAGATACTTATATCCTGTGTAAATGCATTCAATAGACTTAGATTTAAAGATATGGCAGTTTTGATATAAATATTACCCAAAATAATATAAGCACATTTATGTAGAGTGACATACACATACACCTATATACATATTTACATATACATGTATTTAAATTTATATGTATATAATGCATATTTAAATGATATAATATATTATATATATTTAAACTACTGAACCTGAAAAGGTACATTTATTATTATTATTATTATTATTATTATTATTATTATTATTATTATTATTGGAAATACAGAGCTCTAGTAGAAGATCCAGGGACTAAGTTCTGATCTGTGACTCAAATGTCCTTATTTTAGTGATAGTTCACTCTGGCATTATATATTATAATCAGAACAATCTAAGACAAAATAGCAGTCTTCATAAGACACAAAATTTTTTAATTTATTATACATAGGCAGAAGGAATAATGTTTACTTTCATTTAGTTCATAATTTATTATGGATTCACTGAATTTGGAAAAGACAAAATAAGAAATCCATGTATATTTCACAAATTTTCTTCAATATTACTATTTTACATACCAACAGTGTAAGAACAGTTCTAAGAAACTGACATTTTTCTTTTTATAATACATGGCTGTCATTCAGGAATTCTCTAGTTATACTCCTGAATATACACATATTGTGAATGTGTATTAATACATTTGTACAATAACAACTAATATATTTTAATATCCATACATGCATCTGAAAAGTGTGTGACTCTTGTATGTAATTTGTCACATGTGAAGTTTATTGTCACTATCATCACACTAAAGTTGCTGTATTTCAACAAATCTTCTGTACTTTTTTAGAGTTTCAGTCCCTCACTGTAGGTTTTATATATATATATATATATATATATATATATATATATATATATATATCCTACAGTTATATATATATATATAACCTACAGTTATATATATATAACCTACAGTTATATATATATAACCTACAGTTATATATATATATATATATAGATAGATATATATATATAGATATAGATATATACAGGTTTACCAGTAATGTGAATGCTTGCTTCATATTCTGTGGCACATATCCAACATTTGATATTGTCCTCATCTTCTCTTAATACTTTTAGTAGAATGCGAATAGTGATACTTCATTTTAATTTCGCTTTCAATTGCCTTATTCCTACTCATAGTAAAAATAGCCCCACATGCTCATTTGTTACCGTGTTTTTTGCTTTGGGGAAATATCTGTTAACTTTGTACATTTTCTCTTTGGATTTCATTTCTTTTAAAAAACTGAATCCTGTAGCTGGAGTTTTCTCTCTGGGTCTGGCCAAGCCCTAGCAGTCCTACAGCCCACTTATAAAATAAACACACTGATACTTATATTATTTACAAACTGTATGGCCGCAGCAGGCTTCTTGTTATCTAGTTCTTATATCTTAAATTAACCCATATCTATTAGTCTATAAGTTGCCACATGGCTCATGGCTTACTCATACCTTACATCTCCCTTGTCATGACGGCGGCTGGCAGTGTCTCCCTGCCTCAGCCTTCCACTTCCCAGAATTCTCCTCTCTCCTTATCCTGCCTACACTTCCTGCCTGGCTACTGGCCAATCAGTGTTTTATTTATTAACCAATCAGAGCAACACATTTAAGATACAGAACGCCCCACAACATAATCCTGATGATTATTTGTGCATGACAAACACAATTTCGGTTTTAGATATGCTTACTAACGTTTTTTTAGCCCTGTCTGCAAGGTGTCTTCTGACTATCATAATGTTTTCTGTACAACAAAGGCATTTAATATTAATAGTGTAGATGTAACCAATCGTCTTATTAAAATAAGAAACACAGAGCCAATGTAAAAGAGAAAGCCCAGAGCTCAGAGATAAAAATTTTACCCCCTGCAGTGCTCCTAGCTTCCCCGAGAGAGAGCTACTTCCTGTTTGTCTGTGTTTAAATAGTCTTTCTGTTCTGCCTTCTCATTGGTTGTAAACCCAACCACATGACTGCCTCATTACTGCCTGTAAATACCGCCCTCCAGGTCTTAAAGGCATATGTCTCCAATACTGGCTGTATCCCTGAACACACAGAAATCTACCTAGCTCTTCTAACCATCACGCTCTTGCTATGGCTCTAATAGCTCTGACCCCAGGGCAACTTTATTTATTAACATAAAATTAAAATCACATTTCAGTACAAATAAAACATCACATTTCCACTTTTCTATTTTAATAAAAAGAAAAAAGGCAAAAGGTTATAACTAACAAAAGAAAAACTATATACAAAAGTACAATAACTATATACAATATATACAAGTAACAAATATCTAAACGATGTCTAGTCCATTTGTATTTGACAAATCAGAGAAAATAATTCCCTTATCTATACTATTTTAGTAAGTCCAAAATGTATATAATTCACTTTCTATCCTAATTAATCTTCAACTATAACTAACTAATCTTCAACTCCCTCAGAGACCCAAGAAGGAAATAATATTAGCTAACAAAAATTAAAACAGGAAGTGCACAAAAGCAACTTCCAAAACTTTTGTGAGTTGACAGAAACAGCCAGCTGCCTGGACAGTCACTTGAGGTTTCTTCGTAGTGTTGGGGCAACCTTACATTGGGTGAGAGCAGTCCATGTACCAGAAACACCTGAATTCCACTAGTGTCATGTCATGATTCAGGATTTTAAATTCTGGAAATTATTGACGGTTTTTGAATTCAGCTGTACATTCTTCTTGGCTGTGTATATGTGGCTTCATTTCAGCATCTCCTTCTACTCCACATCCCTCTATTAAATGCCAGTCTACTATTGAGAGGCGTGGTGAGCTTTCAGTTGCTGTTCCATTGCACAACAGAAGCCATCGGCCCACTGCCTGTTCAGCTGCCTTCAAAGAAAAGGGCACTGTACCTTTTCCGGATTGTGAAGGCCACTTCAGGGATGGTGCCATATTGTCCTGGCCTCAGAAGATGCCTTCTGATAAAGCCATAACCACACTTGTTTTGGCAGGAATCGGTAGTCCTTTGTTTCGTGTTCTGTCTGTCCATTTTGTCCTGTTGATTTGAGGATACTTTGTTGTCCAGTGGCTAACTTTTGCCACAATGAAAGTTAACTCCATATGCAGTTTCTTCAATGCCCATATTTTCTCTGAAGTAGATTGGTACTGCCAGGAGCCGACATGTCTCAAAAAAGAAAAATTTCTAAGTTATTAAAACATTTTAAATGCCATATTCGGTAGTTCTCTGAAGGGTTTGAAGATGACCTGTCTAAAATATATCTGCTCAATTTTTAAAACATATCTAATATGACTACAATTTCTATTGTAATGTCTAACTACTTTCATTTCTTTATATCCTAATAGTTGGTAATAATGTAAAGTATTTAAAACTAGTAATTGTCTTTTTCTTTTCT
Source organism: Peromyscus maniculatus bairdii (assembly GCF_049852395.1). Classification (NCBI taxonomy): domain Eukaryota; kingdom Metazoa; phylum Chordata; class Mammalia; order Rodentia; family Cricetidae; genus Peromyscus; species Peromyscus maniculatus. The sequence goes on along the minus strand of NC_134857.1, from coordinate 91,376,812 downwards.
TTTCTTTTCTTTTCTTTTCTTTTCTTTCTTTTCTTTCTTTCTTTCTTTCTTTCTTTCTTTCTTTCTTTCTTTCTTTCTTTCTTTCTTTCTTTCTTTTTTTTTAAACAAGAACCTTGAATCTAATCTCCTTTGCTTAGCCTTTTTCCTAACCCTTGACAACAACTTGTAACCTACCCCCCTAAATAATGAAAATTATCCCAGACCCAAAACCCATTAAAAAGACCAAAAAAACCCACCCGCCCCACACCATCTCTTTGGGAATGTGGGCGTCATATTCTTAAAATTGCTTCCTGCTGGGTATGGGCGAAGTTATCTTTATCCTGAAAGAAAAATTTTAGGTTAATTGTCAAATTCTAGGAAAGGTAACTATATCCTTCATTATTATCCAGTCTGTGTATAATGCCAAAGTTCAGGGTTTATCTCAAGTCCTTATTCAAGTAGTCTTTGAGACTGGATCATCTCAGCTAGTCATCTCAAAATTGCTCTGAGCACCTTGTAGTTCAAAGCTGATCTGTAGATGATGTTTGTCAGTTCAGTGATATTATTATTGTCCACGTGGAATTGTTGTTGTTGTGGGGCCCCATCTTCTTCCTGGAGACTTCAGTTGATGTTAGGCCTGGCCATGATTTCCTGCAGAAAACTGATAAGAAACTCGAACACAAAGACATATATATGCAGTTAATTGAAGCCTTTTTTTTCTAGAATTAGTTAGTACTCTATATGACCATTCATATCTTTTTTTTTTTTTTTTTTGGTTTTTCGAGACAGGGTTTCTCCGTGTAGCTTTGCGCCTTTCCTGGAGCTCACTTGGTAGCCCAGGCTGGCCTCGAACTCACAGAGATCCGCCTGGCTCTGCCTCCCGAGTGCTGGGATTAAAGGCGTGCGCCACCAACGCCCGGCGACCATTCATATCTTAACAAAGTTTAAAATGTATACATATATTAATCTTGTAAATTTTGATATAAAATTTATACTTTAAGAAAAGTTTAAAGAATCAGAATAGAATCAAAGAGTTGAGATTAGTAATAGAATAGTCCCTTAATTAATTTGGCTTTTGTCCTGTCCCACAGCAGAAAATGGCTCTTTTATTCTGGCATGATACATGGAGTTTGTATTTTCCTTTTAACAACATGCTTGAGTTTAAAGAAGGAGAGAGCCATTCTCCAACTCCAAAGTCAGCTTTAAATTTTAATTGAACTGGGACTATTTGAAGACCAATAGTGTTAAATCTTTAGAGAAAAGCAGAAACAAACATTTAGGAAGACATAAAATTTTTTAGATTATATATACCCATACGCCGTTTCACTCTGTTTCCTGGGATAGATGATTTGTCCCTTTTCTTCAGTTACTCATTTGTCTTGTGTTTTTCAGATTCCTTAACCTTCATTCTCCTAAAAGACAAAAAACAAAAACCTTTCCCTAAGACTAATTTTGGGGATGTTCCTTTTTGGCAAGTTATTATCTGATTAAATGAAAAGGCATGTGTTACTGATACAAGTTAGTTTAAATTGGATGCTCATGCTGGTCAATGAACTATCACCTCCTCTAAATAAGAGGTTTCTCTTGTGTAAATCGAACCTTTATCAATTTTTATGGTACCCACAGCTTATCTTCTCCTGTAGAAACAAAAGCAAAACCTCGCCCCCAACGTAATACATACCCTGGTTTCCATTCTGAGGTCAGCACATCCTTAAAGTATATAGGCTGATTTAATTCTGTAGTTTTTTTCTATTATCCACTGTCTCTCTGCAGCTGTTGTTCCTTTCTCATTGGCATTCAGAAAATTCAAAGTTAATAGAGCATTATGCAGTCTATTTCTGGGGGTTTTTGTTACTCCTTTCTGTTTATTTAGCATATCCTTTAGAGTTCTGTTTGATCTTTCTATAACTGCTTGAACTGTAGGATTATGTGGTATACCTGTAATATGCTTTATTTTGTAATAAGCAAAAAACTGTTTCATTTTAACAGAGACATATGATGGAGCATTGTCAGTTTTGATTTGTGCAGGTATACCCATGATGGCCATAACTTCTAGCAAATGAGTGATTACAGAATCAGCTTTTTCAGAACTCAGAGCAGTTGCCCATTGAAATCCTGAATAAGTATCAATGGTGTGGTGTACATATTTCAATTTTCCAAATTCTGCAAAGTGAAACATGTCCATCTGCCAGATTTCATTCCTCTGAGTACCCTTTGGGTATAATTATAACCCTTTGGTTATAATGTTCTGATTTTATTATTCTGTGGAAGATGATTTCAGATTCACTCATAGCATTACCCTAAGCTTTTAAACATAAACATTTACTGTTTTCTTATAAAAAATTCCTCCCATAGCATTATATCTATTATTTAAATACATATTCCATTCTGAATAATATTTGTGATATGTGAGGATAATTATTTTGGTCTATGGATATCAAATTAACCCATCAACATTTGTGTTGAGTAGTTGTTTATGGGAATGTGAAAAGTAAGTTGTCAATAATGTGTGGTTATTTTGAGATTATGAATTCTATCACATTTATATTATTGTCCGTCCATTCCTTGACTAATATTGTGAATGTTGATAACTGTAACCATATACTAGGTAACAAAATGTGGTATAATGCATTGTTACCCTATTTTTCTTTTCTAACCTGTTTCAATTACTTACTTTGAAATATATTTCTCCATGTCTCTAAAACATCTTGATTGCATTTGTTAGAAATTGTATTTAATTTAGCTATATCTTATATTGATAAAGACCAATTGTTCATAGTTTAGTTTAAGCAGATTTGATATATTTCAACCTAATAAAATGGTATGTTGGTTTAATAATTTGAAGTGTTTCATCATGGTTTTATATTCATTAATATGCATAATACATCTCCTTACACTCATGTGGGAAGCATTCTATGATTCAGACAGGAGAGGTGCTAAGCATTATATGAAAAAAAAACAACTTGGTTTAAAATCACATAGTAATACAGAGATTTAGTTTCATAGATTCTTTGGTATTTTCAATAAGCCAATTATTATATTTGAAAATAAATAAGTTAAATCTATTTTTCCCTTTATAATCTATATATCTTTCTTTTCCTTTTCTTGTCTTATTCCACTGGCTAGAATTTCAAATTATATGATAGAGAAAACAAATATTCTTTTTTTGTTCTTGATCATTAACAAATTTTGTCTTTCACCATTAAGCATATTACAAATGTAAGAGTTCTGCAATGCAATTTATTAAATTTAAGATTCTTCCTGGAATACAGCTATAAAATTATATTGAGCAGCTAATGGATATCACATACTAAAATGTGGAAACATTAAACACAAGAAAATGAATTAAAAACAATTTAATATTTTTTCTATGTATGCCTGGAAGTTTTTTACCTAGATTCAAATCTATGAAGGAAAAATTGACAAATGAGAAAGATCTAAGAACAATCAATCTATATGGACCAAGCAAGAGACTGGTCAAGTCTGAATAAGTTTTAAAACCTAGATGTAAGAATACTTTTACATATGCAATGAAGTCACAAGGTCTAGATAAAATTATTATTGTACTGCACAGTGAACAGAAGATCAAAAGGGAAATAATGTATGAAATATGAGCTATCAATGAAAATAAATAGATGAGTATTTCTAAATTAAAATTTTTTTCAGAATTGAATAGTTTGAGCTTACTGTTATGGTGCATGCATGTAAGATCATCATTCAGAAAATTGGGAGGCAGGAACATCATTAGTTGTTGTTTAGTCTGTGCTACAATGAAAAATATATAACAAATATATAGCTAGCAAAATTTTTGAAAGATTTATATGCTTTATACCCAAAAATTCAGTGAAGTGATTTACATTTAATTATTTTAATTTCTAGAAGAACATTACGTTGAACCACTTGTTTGAATAATGTGAAGGTAACATTTTTTATCTTGAATTTATAAAATACAATCTTATAAATACCGTAAAAACATATATAGAAATATATATATATATATATATAATGTATTTTTAAATGAATATCTTCATAAGATTGATATGCATTTATAGGACTATTTTTGAATTGTATATCACATTTTTCAAAGATTTAATTATGGGATTGTGAATCATAAAATTTGGTTGAGTTAAAAAATTTATCAAATTTTAAATATGTACCTGAATTTGACTTTCATAATATTTTAAATTTCATAACAGCTGAAAAAGATTTTGGAGCTAGTATATTTTATCAAAATTGATACATATATTTTAGTTTTAAATTCAAATACTTTGATATAAAATTATACTCAAGTAAATTTACTTACACTATATATTTATAATTAACTTAGATTTTAATGGAGATCATAGAATTGTATTTTTATATCTCTATGATTAGATAATCAAATATTATTGCTTGATTAAACAATTAAAAGCATGAGATCATAAAACATCATATCTTTATGGAGAGTCATGTTGTAATAATAAAGAATGCATGCACATACATTTAATTTAAGGCATTGAGCCAAAAATTGTGAAACATTCCTAAAACTGGCAACCATATCTGAGTCTGGGAACTGGTGCATCACAAAACAGACAGTGAGCAGCTTAATAATTTAAATAAAGATACACATTTTGAAAAACATCTACATTATCAAAACTAAATTTCAAAGCATGGCTAGAGGAAACATAATTGCAATTACGGGCATTTGTCAAGAGAGCAAGCCCAGTGGCTATCTGAGAAAAATAATCACTGATCAAATTTAAAAGGTGGATGGTTAGTTGAAACTTTTTCACTGATTTTCATGCTGACTTTTAAGATTTAGTATCACTAAATTTATTCTTTATTCTGTAGGATGGTGGGGAGGGATTGAGGGAGAGAGATTATGAAGAGAGAGTGTATGGGGAGAGACAACTAGAACAGGGGTATTTGGGATCAATGTGGAAACCTAGTGAATGGAAACTCCCTGAATTCTACAAAGGAGCCACTAGTAAGGACTCCTAGTAATGGGGATATGGAGCCCAAACCACCCATCTTCTATAACCAGGCAATGCTTCCATTGGGAGACTAGGACACCAACCCAGCCACAATACCTTAGACCCACAACTTGTCCTGCCTACAAGATGTGCTGGGACAATGGTGGCTTAGAGCTTGTGGTAGTGGCCAACCAATGACTGATCTAACTTGAAGCCAAATCCTGAGGGGTGGGAAATCATGCCTGATACTGACTGGATGACCAGTAACTGGAAGCTGGATGACCACGAGACCGAAGATAGAACCAAACAGGATTGACAAAAAATAAGTAAATAAGCAAACAAACAAACAAATAAATAAATAGAAAAATTCAATGAAATGATTCCTAATGATATTCTGCTATATCATAGATAGGTGCCTAGCCCAATCATCATCAGAAATACTTCCTCCAGCAGCTGATGGGAGCAGATGTAGAGACACACAGACAAATATTTTGTGGAGTTGGGAAACCCACAAAAGACTCAAAGGAAGAATTGTAAGATTCAGAAGAGTCAAAGACACTATGAGAACACAGTGCACAGTCAACTGAACAGGGCTCATAGGGTCTCAAGGAGACTGAAGCAACAATCACAGAGGCTGCATGGGTCTGCACTATGTGCTCTGCATACATACTGTGGTTATTCAGCTTGGCCTGTTTGAGGAACTCTTGACCCTGGGAGTGGGGATTTCTCTGACTCTTTTGCTGCTTTAGGGATCATTTTCCTCCTACTGGGTTATCTAGTCCAGCCTTGATATGAGGGTTTGTGCTTAGTATTATTGCATCTTGTTACACAGAGTTCGGTTGACATCTCTGAGTGACCAGTTTTTTTTTTTTTTTTTTTCCTGAAGGGAAACAGGTGAGGAGTGGATCTGGGGAAGAGGACAGGTTGTGCCATCAGAAGAGGACTGGGAGGGGTGGATGTGAGGCTGCAGTCAGAGTGTACTGTATGAGACAAGAATAAATAAAAAGAAAAAGAAAGAAAAAATAAATATATTTTATTTTCTGGAGACAGTTTTCCTGTGATCTAAAATTTATTCATGCACATAAAATATTTCCATTGTTTCTGTTTGACACTGGCTTTCTTACAATTGGTTTGCTGTAGAAAACTTTGTCATGCAAAGATGCTACAAAAGATTTTGTTATAATTATATACTTGTGTGGAAAGGAATGAACATGAGAGAATAATATCTTATCCATTGGTAAAGATAACTTTACTCAGAAAACATGCTAGAAAAATTTAAATCTAAAAGTGTAAAATTGTCTCACAGTTCAGCTAGTGGTGAAGAAATAGTCACTGTATCAGGAACAGTGGTACAGCTTTTTTTAAAGCGTTTATTAACAAAGGATAACATTAGCTACCAAGTGTATCATTTTACCCTCTGGGGAAATTTATTAAGAGAATATAGAAAATTCATGTGCCATCCTGCCTTATGTAAAACTCTACAAGGAGAAATTAAGTAAAGTAAATCATTTTAAAACAAAGGGAAAAAACAGTATATATTTAAGTTTATAGAATTTAAAAATTGTTCACAATCAAATATATGTGTTATATCTATTACAGATCATTAAATGTCATTTTCCAAGTTCATCAGCTATGTAAAATATGAATAGGGTTAAAGTTATTTGTAGAGAAGATGTAAAAAAACCCTAAAAGTTGTTTCCAGAATTATCAGGAAAGGAGTATAATCTGACAGCACTGATTCTGATGAGCCCTTTACAAGTCTTAGAAAGAGCAACAGACTACAAGAAGCAAGAATGTAGAGTAATGTAGAAGATTATTTTAAGGTGTGTTGCTTTTGTTTATGTTGCATTTATTTAACTCTGTAACCTGTGTTACTTTGCCTGTCTAAAACACCTGACTGGTCTAACAAAGAAATGAATGGCCAATAGCAAGGCAGGAGAGAGGTGGGGGGACTAGCAGGCAGAGGGACTATATAGAAGGAGAAATCTGGGAGGAGGAGAGAGAAAGATAATGGAGTGAAGAAGGAAGGAGCCAGAGAAGGAGGTAGACTCCAGAGGCCAACCACCCAGCTACATAGCAAGCCACGGAGTAAGAATAAGATTTACAGAAGTAAGAGAACAGGGGAAGCCCAGAGGCAAAAGGTAGACAGGATAATTTGAGAAAAGCTGGATAGAAACAAGCCAAGCTAAAGCCAGGCATTCATAAGTAATAATACATCTCCATGTGATTTGTTTGGGAGCTGGGTGCCAGGATCCCAAAAAGGAATAAACGAGAAAAAACAATAGCAGTAGAGGGTGATCAGTTCTTAGAACTACAAGGCAGGACACACTGGTTAATTTTGACTATTGCTCAGGTTGTAATTATTAGGGTGCCATGGTTTTATTAGTTATATAAAAATGGTATATAGCATAAAATATAAAATAAGCAGTAGCAGAATGGTTTAGTTGGTAGAAGTATGTTCATTCAAGACTGGAGGCTTGAATTTACTCTTTGGAAACCACAGCAAAAGGAGAGAACCAACTCAAGAAAGTTTCTCTCTGATCTACTTAGGTGAACATTTTTTTATTGTCATATTAATTAATAATAGATTTTCTCCATACAATGTATTTTGATTATAGTTTCAAACACACAAATCATTCAAGATCCTCTGTACCTCTCCACATACTCAAATCCATATCCTTTCTTGCCCTCTCTCACAAGGAAACAAATAGCCATCTAAAAAGAAAAGGAAAAATTAATAACAAAATAAGACAAAAAAGAGAATAAGATAAAGCAAACAAATGAACAGAAAAACTAAGAGCAAGAGAAAAAGCACAGGAAACACATATAAATTCAGAGACAAACACATTGGTAAGCACAGAAATCTCATAAAAACAACAACAAAAAGAGAAACCATAATATATAATTAAAAGAGCTACCTGGTTCTGCATAAGATGGGGTCATAGAGATGAAAGAAGTGGATACGGGTCCCATCCTGAACCCAGAGGCTATCTACAATTGATAACCATTTGTAAACTGTAAGATGAATTGTTAAACGGTCTTATTAATAAGAAAATAATGGAGCCAGATATTGGGGTGAAACCTGAGAGATCAGAGAAATCGGACAAACCACAGACAACCTCACCTCATCTATACCTCAGTCTCCAAAGAGACCTACTTCCTGCATACCCACACCTATATGCCTTTCTGTTCTGCCATCTCATTTCTTCTCTCTGCCCAGCTACATCATTTCCTCTTCCGGCCCAGCTCTGTCACTTCCTGTATGCTTGTACAGACCTCCAGACCTTTATTGTTAGTGCTGGGATTAAAGATATGTATCACCACGTCTGGCTCTGTTCCCAGTGTGACCTTGAACTCACAGAGATCCAGACGGATCTCTGCTTCCCAAATGATAGGATTAAAGGTGTGTGCTACTATTGCTTGACCTCTGTGTTTACTGTAGTGGCTGGCTTTTTTCTTTGATCCTCAGATAAACTTTATTAGGGTACACAATATTTGGGGGGACACAATACATCACCACAGTAAATGAAAGATTTTTTTTCCCAAGGAAGTCTCACTGGATAGACCCCATGACATTTCTGATTTCAAAGTGGGCTAAAAAAGATACATTTATCAAGTTCCTTTGGTTTTGGAATAGTATAAACAAATAATCAGTGAGTAGTAAGGAAATTTCAGAGCCACATAAAAGGTTGCATGACTCTTAATATTTAATTGCTGTAAAAAAAATACCTAAGAATAAGAACAAAGTAAGGAAGATTTTTTTTTGACTCAATTTCAAAGATTTCAGCTCACCACTCTATGGTTATGCTTTCTCTGATACTATAATGAAGCAGAACATCATGCCAGGAACGTATGAAATAAAAAAAGCCCTTAGGCCCGGCGTTGGTGGCACATGCCTTTAATCTCAGCACTCGGGAGGCAGAGGCAGGCGGATCTCTGTGACTTTGAGGCCAGCCTGGGCTACCAAATGAGCTCCAGGAAAGGCACAAAGCTACACAGAGAAACCCTGTCTCGGAAAAAAAAAAAAAAAAAAAAAAAAAAAAAGCCCCTCACTGCATGATGGAGATGGAGGGAGGGCCTGGTGTGCTCTTCTCGGAGATCATTCGGGTCATGTATACCAGTTAGACTTCATTCCTAGTCTCTGCCATTTTTCAAAGCTGCTGTCAAATTATGAATTCATTAACATTAAGGTGCCAACTAGATGAGAATTCTTATAACCAATTGCAATCTTTACTATGAACATTGCACTAGGGGGTCAGACTTTCACCACATGACTTTTCCATATATAATTCACATATAAACCATAACATTGATCTTGTATTAAAAGTAAACATACAAACAAATAATAAAAAACAACTCCCACCAAAAACCAACCAAACAAAAGTAATAGAAACCCAATCAGGAAATGGTACTTTTACTCAATGGTGACAAAGTATACAGACATTTACACTAAAAGAGAAGGTTGCACACTAAGAATCTTAAATAATACCAAAAATAATTATTGATGATTTTTACATTAAGCATGCAGTTGACAATCATGATTTAATATGGTAGAATGAGAATACTATTAGGTCTTTGGATGGGAAAAAATGTCCCTCACTCATGGAGCACAAACTACAGCAGATAATTCCAGTAAGCCAGACTTAACCAATTAGAATCTTGTGGCCATTATGCAACAAATATTAGATGCAGCTCTTCAAATCTTGAGGATTATATTAGTATACCACTTATAAAATAAACATCTTGAGGGCTAAGAAGGTGGATCAGTGGTTAAGAGTGCTGGCTTCTCTTTTAGAGGACCTCAGTTTGATTCCAATCACCCACATGACAGCTCCCAACTGAATATAACTCTAGTCCCAGGGAATCTGGCAACCTTTTCTAGCATCTGTGGGCACCAGTCACACACATGGTACACAGGTCTACACGCATGCAAAACACCCATACACATAAAAATAAATAAATTTAAAAAATAAAAATAAACAACCAAACTAAAGAACAATGAATAAATTTTAATTTTCAAAAGTTTAAATCAAGAAGATGTATTTTTCAGGTTAATTATATACTCTTTGGATCCCATCTGCCTAGTTGTAACAATAATCCAGCCTCAAGATCAGAGTATGTCTATAAATTGTTATTCTTATAATAATGAAATGCTCCAGGCAAGTAGCTTCATCAATGAAAGAGATTTATTTGACCTCCTGATTATAAAGATCAAAGTCCAGTGACCTCATCTGGTATATTAGTTAGTTCAATCACCATTAAAATAAAATATCTGAACAAAACAACTTCAGGAAGGAAGGATTTATTTTTGCTCAAAGTTCCAGGTTCAAGTCTCTCCAGGTAGGGAAGTGGTGACTTCAGAACCTGCTATAGTTGGTTACATTGTACTCAAAGTAAAGGGGAGATAGATGAAGGGTTATGTGCAGATCTAACCCTGCTTTTTCTCTTGGATTTAGTTTGGTACCTCTGACTGGGAAGTGTAACCCCCCACAATTCAGGTGAGTCTTCCTACTTTTATGTGAAAAATCTAGTTAGTCCCTTTCAGGCATGCTTACTAGCTTGTCTCCTAGCTGATTCTGTCAAGACAACATTAATTTTCACACATGCAGTGGTAGACTTTTGAGTCTATCCAAAATTTGGGATTTCCAAAATATCTCTGACCATCATCAGAAGACAACAGACTAGAAGTACACTTCCATATATCCCTTTATGCATCTCTTTATAAAACTACCAGAATTCAATAATGGTGACTTTATCAATGATGTTATGCAATGCAAATCAATCCTTAAAATACCAATTCTAAAAATATTTAAAGATATTGCCCTATTATCACCAATATATGACTGGGATTAACTCAAGTTTGAGGGTCTGGGGAAATTTATGTTCAAAACGTAAATGCATTGAGGTGTTCCTATTACACACTAGGTTATTTATTTCTATGCATATACTGCATATATCCTATGTATATAAATATTTAGGTCTGCTTTTTGCCAGAAATTGTTCATTCCTTTTATGTTATTTTCCACCAAATAAAATGATAAGTACTAGCATTGTGTGTTGTCAATATTTCTACCTATGTCCAACATCATTATGCTCTTTGAAGAACTATGGGAATTCAAAGAGATTCACCTTCACAATGATCTCTGCCTATTCTCTTGCACGTCTTGAGTTCATACCATTAACTAAGCATTCATTTTGCTTAACAAATATACCACTCAATGTGGAAACCATTTTCACAAATCCATACAACTGGATCATACAGTAGGGCTCATTTTGCTGTTGATGAACATCCACACTGATTTCCACAGGGGCTGGTACCATTTTGCATTCAAAACAACACTGAGTAAATAATGTTCCTTTTCGTTCAAATCTACTACATTGTTCATAGTCATTTGTTTTTCTTTTAATTTTTTAAAATTAATTTTATCTTAACTATTTGGATTGGGATAGGGTGAAATTTCAAAGTATTTCTAATTGGCATTTCCTTGGTGGTAAAAGATGTTGAATATTTTTTTTTAAATATTTCTTCTTTGGATAACTCCCTTAGTTCCCTAGACCTCATTTTATTTGGATTATTTTCTTGTTTTTTTTCTTTTTCTTTTAATTTTAATATTTTACTTTTTAGTTTGTTTCACATTCCAGACACTATGTCACCCATAGAATTGGTAAATATGTTTCCTTTCTGGATCTGGATCATTCTGGAAGACAGGATGGAAAGATTGTCTGAGCCAGAGATAGTAAACATTGACTACAACAAAAGATTTGGTGGATATGAACCCGCCATGACACACATAAAAAAGTCCTACAAAAAACAAACCAGCCAAAATCCCAGCATGGAGGTGGGGTGGCTTCTGTAGTTCTGTCTCTACCTGAGAACTTATTGGTAATTGATGGATGATGGAGAATGAAAGTCAGCTTTCTTCAGGGATGTGGCCTCTAAGAGGCTGCCTGTGCTCCAGATGATGGTCCTATAACTAAGCACATACAGATGGCATTAAGAAGACTCCTTGGTGACTTTATATTAGGAACACACAGATTTGAAGTTTTAAGGTATCCATGTCAGGGGGAGATAAGGGAGGAGCTGAAGTGGGGAAATGGGGGCTGGTTCTGATCAACACACATTATATCAACGTATCAAACAATAAATGTTTTTAAAATTGGCATGACTGACTAGTAACAATGTAATTTCAATTAATTTTCTCATTGTGCTCTTCCAAGAACTGTGGAATTGAGCAAAATCAGTATCTACAAGAGAGAAATCTTATCACATAGCAATTAAGACTTGGAAAGTGTTTCAACTGGCTTCTGCCACATGCTATTCTAGCAGTTCCTGAATCCATGATACAGTTGTGGCTGGAGCAAGCCTGGACGTATGATGCTCTTGCTCTCCCAGTAATCCACTGACTCCTTTTTTTTGTGACAAATTCTAGCTTTCAGGATTATCTGAGTTTATTTATGAAGAACTATTAGAATGTATACTCAATATTTTTTGTTCTTATTGGGATTTTTCCTGATGTATCTTCATGGAAATGCAAAGACATTATGTTAGGCATTCTGTGAAGGGAAATGGACCTTGATATCATGTTCATTTAATTAATTTACTAAGAAGTCTTAAATGCCAATGCTGGACTACTTGCTTGGCATTCAATTTATTCATTTATAGTCTCAAAAACATTCTGCTCAAGACTAGCCTGTGTTTTAATAACAAGACAAATGCTCTATACAGTTGAACATCTGTATCAGAGAAGAAGGCTTGGGAATTAAAGTTTAGTTAAAACAAATCTGTTATAAGCGATTATCTCATTCTGACTTCACCTGTACCAAGCTCAACATATCTTTGATTGTAACAATTATATCCATGTGACTATTAACTAAGGCAGTATATAGATGACTTTATTCATTCTTATCAATACAACAAATTAGTAAGCATTTGTTAAGCATAACTGTTTAGCTACACAAATGATTTTATTACTTGCCTTCTTTTATAGTATGAAGATACCTTCTGCTTTGAAGATAAAATTAACTGTGAGTCCTCAATTTTTGGGATGAAGGATATACAGTACCTTCCAGTGTTAGGTAAAGTGAACTAAGTGGCTTACATAAAAGGACAGGTGTTTCCACTTTCCTCCTAATCACTCTCTAAGTATCTGTGATGATGATCCTTATCAGTCATTACTAAATTTACTTCACAGAAATTAAGAATTAAATTACAGTTTCAAGGCTCATTAGGTCTTGTTAAATGTGTTGAATTGCCCACATGTGTGTTTCTTGTCCTCCATGGGGTATCTGCTGAGCAGGTGTTTCAGTGCATGGGAAGTTGGTTACATTCTATTCTGCACAAAGATGATTACACAATTGTGTTTGAAATTCCAGGTTGGGTTCTTATATTTGAAGATCAGACTTCAAATAGTCATATTTGACTATTCAAGTTTAGCATAAAGAGGAATAATATGGAAATAGTCTCTTAAGGGAACAGTGAAAGAGGGTATTGAATGTGAAATTCAAGGGCAGAATAGGGACCATATTCTAAACTTAATGTCTATTTCACTTGTCTCAATGTTCTCATGTCAAACAATCCCAAATGAAAGTGCAAATGGAAATGTATTTTACATTTTATCTGTGCCTTCAGGGAAGTGTCTCTAATGCACTCAAATACAACTTATTTCCCTTTTGAACACAGGAAATATTAAGCCTGATAGAAGTCCCTTCTGCTGCATAAGGCTTCTTCCTCTTTCACAGATATTGTATCTCTTTAGAAAGACAAAAATGCCTGAAAGTATGTCATTTTCAATGTTACCACTTTCTCTTTTGAAAATTAATAACAAGTGAAACTTCATATTTGGAAGTTTTTAAAAAGATTCAAGATCTGACTAATACTATTCTGGGTTTTAAAAACACATTTCTATTTGTCAAACAGTGATTTTTAACTGTAAATGGAGACTCATACAGCATCTAGAAAAATCAATTAATAAAGTCAGTGTGTTATTTTATGATAAGATGCTACTTCTTATGCTACATTTATATTGGAATTTTAGAAACAAAGTATTCTCACATTACAAGTTGTACAGAGGGATCTAGAGGCAGAGAACTGAAAGTTTGAGACTGTATTTCAGCAACTTTAATCACAGTCTAGCTTTCTCTCTGCCAGGTATCAGTGACTATAATTATTGATGAGAAGGAATGAGCTATGTGACATCCATAGTACTAGTAAGTATATTAGTGATATCTGAAACCAGAAAAAAATTATAAAGTTATTCCAGGATTTTTATATTATTCCTAAGAATAGCAACAGCAAATTTTCTTAAATTTATGAAACTAAAAGCAGGGAAATTTTTGAAATAAAAGCGTCTAGTAAAATTTATCAGGTAGCTATTATTGCTCACCTCAATTATAATAGATGTGTGGCCAGGACAGCCACACATTACACTTTGAAGGTCTAGTAAATTTCTAAGCTTAATACATCAGCTCAATGCTTGTATTGTTGTTATTGGGAGACTTTTAAATTCTCTATTGCTCTAGGAATTATGGGTCTGTTTAAATTACTTTTCTGATCTTGATTTAATATGGGTAGGTTACATATATCAGGAAATTTATCCATTTTTTTCAGATTTTCCAGTTTGGTGGAGTATAGATTTTTAAACTATCTTAGGGTGTTCTGTATTTCCTTGGTGTCTGTTGTTAAGTCTTTCTTTTTATCACTGATCTTATTAATTTGGGTCTTCACTCTGTCTTTTAGTTAAGGTTGCTAAGGATTTATTAATCTTATTGATTTTTTTTACAGAACAAATATTGTACATTGAATCTTATATTATTATAATATTTGTTGTTTATTTTTATTTTATTAAGCTCAGCCTTGAGTTTTATTATTTTTTTATAATTTCTTCTTTTGCATGTTATTTCTTCTTTTTATTCTAGGGCTTTCCGGTATGCCATTAAGTTGCTAGTATGAGATCTTTCCAAATTTTTAGTGCAATAACTTGACTCCTAAAACAACTTCACTGTGTCCCATAGGTATGTATCATTCAATTATAAAAAGGTTTTCATTCCCATCTTCATTTCACCCATTATTCATTCAGAATTGTTCAGTTTCCATAACTTTGTAAGCTGTATGATGTTTTAGTTGTTGTTGGTATCCAGTTTGAATTCATGGTGATCTGATAGGATTTGGGGTGTTATTACTTTTTTTTAAATCTGTTGAAATTTGCTTTGTGTCCTAGTATGTGTTCAAGTTTGGGGAATGTTCCATGAGGTTTTGAGAAGAAGATATATGCTTTCATGTTTGAGTGAAATATTCTGTAAATACCTACCACTTCCTTTAGATTCATGATGTTATTTATTTCCAGAATTTTCTGGTTTATTTTTTTTCTTGATGATCTCTCTATTGGAAAGAGTAGGGTATTGAAGTCACCTATTATCATTGTGTGAGTGCCAAAGTATGATTTCACCTCTATTTTTTTTTAGTGAATTTGGGTGCCCTTATGTTTGATATGTAAATATAAAGAATTTCAATATCCTCTTAGAGTTTTTTCCTCTTATTAATAAGTAGTGTTCTTCCCCATCTGTTCTGATTAGTTGTGGTTTAAAGCACATTTTATCAGATACTGAAATGGCTACACCTGCTTGCTCCTTGGGTCCATTTGCTTGGAGTATTCTTTTCCATCGTTTTCCCTAAGATGATGTTAAGGTGTGTTTCTTGGATGCAGCAGAAAAGAGGAATCAGTTGTTCATAGGAAAAGTCATGCCATTGATGTTGAGAATTACCAAGGAGCAGTGTTTATAGATTCCTCTTTGTTGTTCTGGTGTGTGTCCCCCCCACAAACACACACACTTTTAGATTTGTTAATCTTTCTCTATTCTAGGGTGTGGTTTTGTTGACAGCTTCAGTTGAAGTTTTTCTGTTAGTGCCTTCAGTAGAGCTATATTTGTAGATAGATATTTCTTAAATTTAGTTTTATTGTGGAATGTTTTTCTTTCTCTGTCTATTATGATTGCGTGTTTTGCTGGTTATAGCATTCTGAGTTGGCATATGTGGTCTCTTAGTGCTTATAGAAAAATCTGTCCAGGCCTTCTGGCTTCTTTAGTGTCCATTAAGAAGTTGGGTGTTATTCTAATGGTTTGCTTTCATAGGTTACTTGTTTGTATGCTTGTTTGTTTTGCTTTTGTTTTGTTTATTTTCCTCTTGTACCATTTAATATTCTTACTTTGTCCTGTTCATTTAGTGTTTTGATTACTTTGTGCCATGGAGAAATTCTTTTATGGTTCAGTCTATTTACTATTCTTTATGATTTTTGTACTTGATAGGCACTAACATTTTTAGGTTAGGAACATTTTCTACTATAATTTTATTAAAAATATATTCTGCAAATTAGGCCTGGGTTTCTTCTCCTTCCTCTATTCTTATTATTCATAGTTGGTCTTTTAATAGTATCCCAGATTTCCTGAATGTTTTATATCCAGATATTTTTAGATTTAGCCTTTTCTTTGGCTGAAGTAAGTGTAGACAAAATTCTAAATAGCCTTAGTAAATAAGAAACACAGAGCCAAATACAGAGGTTAATAGCCAAAGAGATCAGAGAGTCATGACTACCTTGTCTTACCACTTCGCCTCTGTTGCTTCCCCCTAGAGAATTTCTTCCTGCCTGACTTGTGTTTTTAATTGCCTTTCTGTTCTGCCTTCTCATTGGCTCTAAACCCAACCACATGACTTCCTCGTCATTGCCTGTCTATACAGACCTCTAGGTCTCTATGTTGGTACTGGGATTAAAGGTTCATGTCACCATGCTTGGCTGTGTCCTTGACCACACAGAGACTCTGCCTGCCATGTGATCAGGTTAAGGGCATGGGCTACCAATGCCTGACTGTTGTTCCTGGCTTGCTATGACCTCTGATCTCCAGCAAACTTTATTTATTAACATACAAATAAAATCACATTTCAGCAAAAATAAAAGATCACCATAAGTAATTATTAATTTCTTCTATCTTGTATTCAATGTTTGATATTCTCTCTTCAGTATCTTGCACTCTAGTGATGATGCTTACCTCTGAGGATTTTTTTTTTTTTTGACTTCCTACACTTATCATTTCCAATTATAATTTCAGTTTGGGTTTTCTTCAGTAATTCTATCTCTACTGGTTTCATTATTTCATTCCACTGTTTGTGCTTTTAAATACTATCTTAAGGAATTTATTTATATCTTCTTTAAGGTCCTTGCACATATACATAATAACTATTTTAAGTCCTTGTCTTTTGTTTCAGCAATATTGTATTTCTTAGGATCTATGTTATGGTAGGGTTACTGGGTTCTGGTGTAGACATATTGTCTTGGCTATTATAGGATTGTATTTTTGTGATGGTGTTGTGGGATTTTTGTACACTGTTTGAAAATGTATTGCTGTGATTGGTATAATAAAAAGGTGGACAGCCAATAGCTGTGTAGGACGAGGTTAGGTGAGACTTCTGGGTACTGAGACAATTTGGGGAGAAGGCCAGGTGGCCAGCCAGACATGAAGAGGAGACACAGAAGAAGCAGGATGGGCAGTAGGTGACAGAACATAAATCAAGGTGAATAGAAATGGATTAATTTAAGTTCTAAGAGCTAGTGGGACAAGCTTAAGCTAAGGCTAAGATTTAGTAGTTAATAATATGTCTCCACGTTGTTATTTGTGAACTGGCAGCCCAAAGAAAACTCTGACTACAAATGGCATCCAATGTGTGGCCCATCCTCAGAGCCCACCACTTGTAGCATACAGAGGTGCTGATGTTTTAGGAGTTCCTGCTATGCGGCAGAGTACTTGAGCAGCTGTATACTGGTAAAAATGCCTACTGCTGGGACTCAGCAAATTCGCAGAGTTGGGCCAGTAAACTCTGTTCCTTCCTGGTATCATTGACATGAGGCTAGGCCCTCAGGGAAGCAAGGGGGTGGAGCCAGCCACCAGATCCCTGATGCAGCTGCTTAGCAATTTAAGGTTTGGCTCATACATCAGAGAATGCTGAAAGTATGTGGCTGCAAGTGCTTAGTAAAGTCAGGTCCAGGCTGAGAAACACCCTGAACAGATACAGCATGTTTAAAAATGTACTTAGATGCTAAAGAAAGAAAAAGAAAATGGGCATAGAAAATCATAGAAAAAATAAATAATTTAAGGACAATGAAGTCTTTAAAAAGATAATAAAGTAATATCAAAAAAAAAAATAGACCGGGTAAAGATAGAGAATATTATAACACAGGGAGTTTGGACCTTCTATGGTGCTTTGTTGATTTTGAATTTTTTTGAACGCTAATGAACAGAGAATGAAAGCTGCTGAGAGACACTGGATTGTGGAAGGGGCAGCTGAATTAAACCAGCTTATATACCTTAGGGATGTCTTGGCTTCAAATTCAAAAAAGAAACTAACAAAAGAAGCATAAAGTGTATAAGGTTGAGAGAGATAGAAGCTTAAATTGTTTACTTAAGAAAATGTTTTGAGGTCTAAAGATAGTTTTAGAATCATAATACAAGTTATGATAGAAAACAGTTTAGGCATAAAACTTTAAATTCATCAAGATAAGATAGATAATAGAGTATTTTCTCTGAATATTCCAAATACAAATGAACAGGACATTGTTAATACAATTCTTACTTGATAATTGTTCTTATCACATATAATTTTACTGTATTAGAGTTAAAATTTTTCTTTTTTATTTTAAACAAAAAGGAGGAAATGTTGTAGAAATTTTGTAGGCTGTGTGAAAATGTATTGCTGTGACTGATGTACTGAAATGCCGAATAGCTGGACGGCAGTGGCTCACGCCTTTAATTCCAGCACTGGGGAGACAGGTGGATCTCTGTGAGTTCAAGGTCAGCCTGGTCTACAGAGCGAGATCCAGGACAGGCACCAAAACTACACAGAGGAACCCTGTCTTGAAAACAAAAAACAACAGCAACAACAATAACAGAAGAAATAAAAAAGAAAAAGAAAAAAAAAAAGCTAGGCAGGAAGAAGTTAGGTTGGATTTCTGCAGACAGACAGGACCCTAGAAGAAGAAGGCAGGTTTGCCAGCCAGATATGGAAGACGCAGGATAGACAGTATGTGACAGAACATAAATTAATAGAAATGAAGCTAAGCCTACGCTAAGGCTGAACTTTCATAATTAATAATGTCTGCATGTTGTTATTTGTGAACTGGCTGCCCCACAATAAATCCAATGACATCTAGGTATGTATCTGGTCTTGGCATAGTTATGATTCTAGGTGTTGATATCTGCTCTTTATTTGCTGGTTGGATGTTCTGTTCCTTGATTTCTGTTGCCACCTATTGATAATAGCAATGTGTGGTGGCTGTAGGAGGACTGGACTGGTTAGTCCTCCTGGTCTTTTGGTGGATGACAGAGAGAAATATGTAGTCTTGGACAGGGGTTTCAGTGAAGAGTTAAGGGGATCCTTTTCCACACCAAAAGGTGTGATCCACGGGGAGTTGGAAGTGTGATGGGAAGAGGGTATCCAGCAAATTGCTTATAGTATAACAGAGAATTATCTGGAGAGACAGGGATGGTAGAGGTATAGAGACCAGGGTCTGAATTAAGAGACTGAGTCTCCAATGAGTGAAATTGAAGTGAGGAGGGGCACCTGTATGCAGGGTGTTAGTAGGCTGGGGGTGAAAATGAAGAGATCATAATGCAGGTCAGGAAGGATGTCTTTAACCTACCTGAGTCTCTGCCAGGTACAGCCACTGGGAGTCCCTTTGTTTGGTTTAATTTACTTTCTATTAATTAAACCCAGTCTTTGATGATTATGTTTATTTATATCATATATTCTGTTTTATCTCATCCTTATCTTTCTTGAACCCATCAACTTTCCTTATTCCTTACAGGTCCTTTCCCATGTCCATATACATTGCTTTGTCCTATGTCCCACCAGTTTTACCATGTGTATCTGAGTGACCATGGGTATGTCATTAACAAATGGAGCCTGATGATCTAACAATTGTGTACGCTTCTGAAGACAGTAACTCTCTCTATTATTTTATGAGTAGTCAATCTTAGAGTAGGAATATATAGAATTCTTTGAGCCTCTGTCTCATTTATGATTGCCTATTTACAGTGTTTGTCTTCTGTAGGCCCAATAAAAACAACTTCATAAGTTTATGATGGCAATGCTCAGTAGGGATAATAGAGTTTTGCCATAACTATAAATCAACTTGGACAGTATTGACATCTTGAAAATATTGAACTTTTCCTCCATTATGCATGGACCACATCTTCATTAATGTACATTTTCATTTGCTTGTTTGTTTGTTTGTTCCTCATTGGCTTATGAAATTCTCTGAAACTGATCACATTTTCTGTCAGTAAACAAATGTTCCCAAGTAAAAGAGTAATATTTCCTTGTATCTCTTTCAGATAATAATAGAGCAAAACAGGAAATCAATAGCAAAAGAAACTATGCAAATCTTGGAGACTAAACACTATTACACTTTTGAATGAATTGAAGAAATCAGGAAGCAAATTTTTAAAATCTCTTCAGAATCAAATAGAAATGACAGCATAACCAATAACAACTTCTGTGAAATACCCAATATAGTTCTAAGAGATTTATGGTTAAAACTTCCCAAAAAAAGAAAAATCTCAAAAAAAATTATCTAATGATATATGTCAAGATTCTAAAAAACAAGAAAATAAATTTAATAAAATGATATAAATAGTAAAGATGACAGCATAGATTAATGATACAATCCAAAAGAGCAGTATATAGACCAAAGAATATGATATTTCAATAAAATTAAGCAAGATTGACCAAGCCCTAGTCCAACTAACTAAAAGAAACAGAAAGGAAAACTAAACCTAAATTAATAAAATTACAAATGAAAAAAAGTGTTTTCATAAAATCTTCAATGAAACTCCTGGGATGATTAGAAAGTACTTTGAAAAGTAGAAGTCCAAATATCTGGAAATACTAGAAGACACAGTCTATGCGGCCTACCAAAATTGTACCAAGAAGATATAAATAATTCAAACAGATTCACATAGTACACAAAGAAAATAAACCAAAATTTGTCTCTCAAAAAAAAAACAAAAACCACTTACAGAGCTGGATATGCTGATGAGTTCCGCTAAATATTTAATAAAAGAATAATGGCCAATACATATCAAACTCTTCAGCAAAACAGAAAGTTGAATAACACCTAAAAACTGATTCCGTTAATCTAGTGTTACTCTGACAACAAAACCAGATAGGAATGTAACAAATACAAAGGAGATTATTGGAAAATTTTCTTCATGAACTCATGTGCAAAAATATTCAAAAATTATGTAGATATAAAAATATAAGTATAGATGATATATCAGTGATAGATAGATATTTACAAATCAATTTCATAAAATAATACAATAACTATCAAGATCAAAATATATACTAATACACAAACACACACACACACACACATATATATATATATATATATATTTATATATATACAGTTTATAGAGAAAAAGATGACTAAGAAATTTAATGTTGGAGCCAATTCTGTGTGGAAAGAGATAAAAAGATTAAAGAGACCCCTTATCTGTAATGAAATAATTCAAGGCTCTTTTCCAGGCAATACCCCACCTACTTAAGAATTCAATTTGTAAATAAAATTGCCTAAGGAATTTTAAGATCTGCAAATGCAACAACACATAAATGTTTCTGCAAATGTGAATTAAAGGTTTTAGGCTACATCCCAAGAGGGTAGTCAAACTTGGCAGTGTTATCTACATGGTTCTGGCTTTAATGTCACGATGGATACACACCTAAAGGGGTTGTGGACTCTTTTCTTTGGTTAAGAAGAGCCTCCAAGGCCAGTCTTATTACAGGGGAGTCCCTTTATGGAGGCTTTAAGAGGGCATTGAATAAATTTATGAAACTGAAGCCTGAATTAAAGTAGAGACTACAAGGTGATGGGGAACAACATGGGATATCCATCAAGGAGAGTTTCATACTAGGAGTGGAACAAACTCCCCCCAAAATGAAGTATGATAAAGGCAGCATAGCAAACAATCAGAGGCATCTTAAACCTTGGATATAAGACTTGGAACTCTTGACATTTTTTCTTTGCAGCTCTAAATATTCTTTAGAGTGAGCTCTTAAGGTATTAGGGAGAAACCTGGTGTGAGGGAAATTCCCAAGAATCCACAAGGATAATTCCAACTAAAACTCCTTGTGACAGTGGAGAGGGTGCCTAAAGTGGCCTTCTGTAATCAGATTGGAGACTACCCTAATTGTCATCATAGAACTTTCATCCAGTTACTGATGGAAGCAGATGCAGAGATCCACAGCTAAGCACTGAGCCAAGCTCCTGGAGTCCAGTTGATGAGAGGGAAGAGGGATTATATGAGCAAGTGGTGTCATGATCATGGTCTTGCCTCCCCTTGATGTGCCAGACTTTGTTGACTCTCTATGAGAGGCCTTACCCTCTCTGAGGAGTGCATGCGGGTGGGGTGGGAGGGAGTTGGAGGGGCAAAAGGGAGGGGGGGAGGGAGTGGGAACTGTGGTTGATATCTAAAATGAAAAAAAATTTAAAAAAAAAAAAAGAGTTGGAATTACAGCATTTTGAGTTTGCCCTGCAGGTTTTCAGTCTCATTTTGGTCCAGATTTCATTGCTATGCCCATATCCTTTCCTTTTGGAATTTTAATACTTATTTGTTCTAGAATATTATTTTAAGGTGTATTACTTTTGTTTATGTTACATTTGTTTAACCCTGTGAGGCTGTGTTACTTTGCCTGTCTAAAACACCTGATGGTCTAATAAGGCACTGAATGGCCAAAAATAAGGCAGGAAAAAAGGATAGGTGGGGCTGGCAGGATAGAGGGGGAGATATGGGAGGAAAAGACAAGTAGCCAGAGAAGGAGGAGGGCTCCAGGGGCCAGCCACTCAGGTACACAGCCAGCCATGGAGTAAGAGTAAGATTTACAGAGCTAAGAGAATGGAAAAAGCCCAGAGGCAAAAGGTAGATTGGGTAATTTGAAGTTAAGGAAAGCAGGCCAGAAACAAGCCTAGCTAAGGCTGGGCATTTATAAGTAAGAAGAAATCCAGGTGTGTGATTTACTTGAGAGCTGTCTGGCAGGCCCCCAAAATAGCAAAAACAACCAACAATACTTGTTCTGTGTTATTGTATGCTGGAAATATGTAATTTGCTTTTTTATTCCATGGGGAGTAACAATTAAGAGATTCCCTTGAGTCTCAGAAAAGACTTTGGACTTTTATACTATGTTGAAACTAGGGAATACTATGAGGACATTTGAGGTTGAACTAAATATGTTTTCCATTAGGATATGGTCATGTGGGCTGGTGTTTGGAATGTGGTGGTTCAAGTGAGACTGTCATATGTCTAAACACTTAGTCCCATGTTCAGAAAATACTGAGACATGGTGTTATTTGAGAAAGTTTATCACTGGGAATGGCCTTTGAGGGTTCCAAAGACTAGTGGTTCCAAGTGCTCTCTCTCTTTCCAGTTATTGTGGATCAAAATATGAGCTTCATTTGTTCCTTCACTCAGTTTTGGTTAATAGCAAAATCCCAGCTCCCTGCTTTGTCTTTACAGCTTTTCTGCATTCCTTGACTTAGTTGCATCATTTTTAAAAATCTCACTTTCTCTCTTTTAACCACTTCTCAACTACATACTTGGATTTTTTTTTGTTATATTAAAATTTGCATGTATATTCACAAGTAATGCAAATAAATGGCTGTGTTTCAAATATTATTATACCAAGTCCAGGTACAGCAAGTTTTTTATAACAACAAAAAGTTCATCATCCTTACCATCTGCCCTTTATGACATTAATGTAGTTTTTCATACTTTGATATTATCATACATTGTTATGAGCACATACATAACTAGATAATAGTTATATTTTGAATACTAGCTATTATATTATAGTCTAAACTAAGTAAGAATAAATGCCAGTTTATTTTGTTGTATTATCATTTTTTAATTCAAAGTTTATTTTATTTATTAGTTTTTTCCCCTGCCCAATCACATTTTTCCCTCTCTCTCCTCGCCTCTCAGTCCCTCTGCCCAACCTCCCCTCTTCCAACCTCCCCTACTCACTCTTCCTCCTTTCTCTTTAGAAAAGGGCAGGCCTCCCTTGTATATCAGCCATCCATAGTATATCAAGTTGTATTGAGGCTAGGCACCTTATCTCCTCTTAGGGCTAAACAAGGCAACACTGTAGGAGGAAAGGGTCCCAAAAGCAGGCAACAGAGTCAAAGACAGCCTGTGCTATAGATGTAACCGACTGTCTCATTAAATAAAAAACACAGAACCAAGGTAAAAAAGAAAGCCAAGAGGTCAGCGCTCAGAGCTAAAACCTTACCCTTCCTCTGGTAGTGGTCCTACCTCTCCGAAAGAGACCTACTTCCTGTGTGTTTGTCTTGATAAAGTCTTTCTGTTCTGCCTTCTCATTGGTTGTAAACCCAAACATGTGACTGCCTCGTCACTGCCTGTAAGTACAGCCCTCCAGGTCTTAAAGGCATGTGTCTCCAATGCTGGCTGTATCCCTGAACACACAGAGACTTATCTAGCTCTGTCTACCGAGTGCTGGGATTAAAGGTGTGCGCCACCACTGCCACACTCTTTCTATGGCTCTAATAGCTCTGACCCCCTGGCAACTTTATTTATTAACATACAATTAAAATCACATTTCAGTATAAATAAAATACCACCATATTTCCCCTTTTCTATTTTAATAAAAAGAAAAAAAGCAAAAGGTTATAACTAACAAAAGAAAAAGTATATACAAAAGTACAATAACTATATACAATATATATAAGTAATAAATACCTAAACAATGTCTAGTCCATTTGTATTTAACAAATTCAGAGAAAATAATTTCATTATCTATCCTATTTTGGTAAGTCTAAAATGTATCTAATTCACTATTTATCCTAATTAATCTTCAACTATAACTAACTAACCTTCAATATAACTAACTAATCTTCAACCTCACATTGAGTGAGAGCAGTCCATGTACCAGAAACACCTGAATTCCACTAGTGTCATGTCATGATTCAGGATTTTAAATTCTGGAAATTGTTGATGGTTTTTGAATTCAGCTGTCCATTCTTCTTGGCTGTGTACATATGGCTTCATCTCAGCACTGTGCTCTCACTGTTAGGAATCCCACAAGAAAACCAAGCTACACAACTGAAACATGTTCAGACAGCCTCTGTCAGTCCCATGCAGGCTCCCTGGTTGTCTGTTCAGTCTCTGTAAGCCCATTAGTCAAGGTTAGTGGGTTCTGTAGGTTTTCTCATGGTATCCTTGACCTCTCTGGCTCCTACAATTCTTCCTCTCCCTCTCCCTCAGGATTTCCTGAGCTCTGCCTAATGTTTGGCTGTGGGACTCTGAATCTATTTCCATCAGTTCCTGGGTAAAGCTTTGCTAACTGCTGTTGGGATATACACCAATCATGTTTGTCTTTCTGGATCTGGTTTACCACAGGATGATCTTTCCTAGTTCCACCAATTTGGTAGCAAATTTCATGTTATTGTTTTTAAAAGCTGAGGAATACTCCATTGTTTAAATGTGTCACATTTTCTTTATTCATTATTTGGTACATGGACATCTAGGTTATTTTCAGTTTCTGGATATTACAAATAAAGCTGTTATGAACATAGTAGAGCAAGTGTCCTTGTGTGATGGTGGAGTGCCATTGGGTATATGCTCTTGGTCTTGAGGTGGATTGATTCTCAGTATTCTCTTATTCTGTGATGTTCTTTTCATTATGTGTCTCCAAATTTCTGGCCTCTGTTAAATTTCTTCTGTATAATGAACACTGGAAAACAGATTTACTGGCTACATCTGCTTCAGATTGTCTAAGAAAGCAATTATTTCTTTTCTTTTTCTTTAATAATAAGTATTAAGTTATTTCAATCAATTGGCATTTTTTCTCATATTCAAAATTCCAGTTTTTCACTCTGCTTTCTTCCTGAGTTATAATTTCTGAAAACTTACATAGGCATCATAAATACACATGTGTGTGCGCGTGCACACACACACACACACACAAGCACAAAACTACATATGTTTTTCTCCTTGTGCCTGTTTTGTTTATTTAAGAAATTCTTGCATTTGACTTCCTCAAACTTTATTATGCCTAAGCAAGTCGTTCATGGGCAATTATCCTGAGAGTGCTCTTTGAGCTTTCTAAATTTGTACTTTGGTATCAATATTAATTTGGGAACTTTCTTCCATTACAGCTTTAAGTATACCTTCCATTCTTCCCACTTTATTTCTCCTTGTACAATTACTATGTATATATTACAAATTTATATTTGCCCTGTAGTTCTAGGTTATTATTCCATTTCTGTTTTTATTTCTGCCTTAGTTTCAAATTCAGCAACTTTGTTGTAATGACTGTGATGTCCTCAAGCTCAGATATGATTTTTCTTCATTCATGTCCCATCTACCTATGTGTCCATCAAAATCATTCACTTTTCAGCATTTTGATCACTGTCATTTCATTTTATGTCATTCTTAGAATTTTTTCTCCCTGTTTACAATATTTAACAGTTTTCTCACATTGCCCAGTTTTCCATTAAATTTCTTAGTTTATAAATCTAACTATGTTTTTTTAAAAGCCAACTTTTCTTTTTTATTGAAATTATTTGGGTAAGATGTACCTATGAGAAAATTTAGAAAACAATAGATATGTGAAATTTAATAGGACCAAGTACATTCAGTGAATTTGATACAAAAATATTTGTGAATTTTCAAAATTATTTTGATATGCTTGTATTTAATTTGCTAGTGGTATTTTGATAGCAGTTTACATTTAATGAAAGTTTCTTATTTCTTAAACTCCAGAAGCTGGTAGAATTGTGCATTTTGATTGTGAACTATAAGAAATTGTTGCTCTTAATGGTAATCTATGAATTAGCTATTAATTTAATGATGCTTATAAAATACAGCAAGCCTTTGTGTTCTATAAAATATTCTTCTGTTGGGTTAACCCTGTTACAGTACAGTCAAGATATTTAAGTTCTTAGAAAAGCAAGTTGCTCTTTATGGCAGGAAACTTCAGTTTCCAAATTTAATCTAACTATGTTTTTAAGTGGGCCACACATTTCATTAATTTAAAGGCATGCATGATGTATCTGAGCATGCTGATCTCTTCAGAGCCAGTGGTCCAGGTTTGTGAACAATATTACTGCTCTTTTGCTCCCTCGCCACCAGTCAAACTCATTAAAGGGATCAAGAGTTGGGCATTTTCATTCCATGACTCGATAGTATCTAATGAAATGCCAGCAGATGATATCCAGAAGTAGTTCTTTGTTAGGACAAACATAATTAAGAACAAAATGTCTAGGGAGAACTTAAAATGATTCCTTTTCTCCTTTTGCTGGTAATGCTAATATTTTTTCAAATATTCTCTGTAAATAAAAAGATTAGACTTTAAAAGGTACAGCTGAAAAATGAGTTCCCTCCCTTTCTCACATGACTGTGTCTCTAAGAAAAGTTTAATTCTCAGACTTGTCTACACTAAGCCTCCAGCAATTCATCAATTACACTCCAGGTTCTCTTAATTCCAGAATGAATACTAGTGCCTTGTGTGATTTTCTGTCTTTGAGTATTTGTCCTTGAGTTGTTATTTCTGTTTCTGTCTGTCTCTCCAGTTTCAGTAATTTGCCATCTGACCTCAGTTCTCTGTTAGATTCAACAAGAAAATGTTGAGGTTTTTCAATATACTCATTTCTCTCTTGTCATTAGGGCAGAATAGTGAGCTCTAAGCATTTCACATGGTAGGCTAGAAGTCGTAAAATCTGTCTGATGGCGATCATGCATATCATGGTTTGCAAGTAATGACAAAATAATTCCAACTTTCATTAAAAACTGTTAAAATAGAAACATAACATGTTTGTGAGGATAGTTTTATGTCCTCATCATTTGAAGTACCAACAAAACCTTCTCCCTTTTTTAATGCAATGGATCCATTTTCCTCTACGATATTTTTTCAATTTTCATTATTTTGTTTACCAATGTATATAAATAAATTTTTATATATAAAAATCAATCAATATTGTTTTATAATGTAAAGTTTTGATCCTTTTTTTTTCATTGTAGTCTTCTGAGGCTCACAATGAATTTACATTAATGTATGCTGCAGCCAAACTTTAAAAGTACATGGGAACTGTAGTCCTTTCTAACTAAATTCTATGAGGTGAGATACAATGTTTCTGAGGGGAGGAATCAAGGGAATACAGCATCTGTGAAATATCACCACATGATATATTATATGTCCAAAGACATAGATTTTCTATAGATTTCTTTGTTCAAAATATTCCCTAAATCTATATATAATAGTATACAATTGAATAATCTGAAACAGTTAACATTCTTTCAGAATAAATCACACTAGCAAACAACTCAATAATTTAATATGACCACACAGTGTGTAGTGATATATTTATATATTATTTAAATATAGGTTATCTAATGAGGAATATAAATTTATAAGTGACACAATGGATGTAAAATGATAAATCATGTATAAAGATATTTTAGCATCTTCTTTGTTCATAATGCAAAATAATCTATTTTTTGCATTACTTTCAGAACATTTAAATGATTTTTATAACAAAATTACAAAGTTATCTCTTATCTTACATAGAAATTAAAAAGTGGTTAAATAAATGAGTCAGAAACTCATTAATTAAATTATTTCAAATGATGTTTTTCTTATAATTCAATTATTTTACCTTATAAAAATCACATGAATCACTGTGACAGAATGTATATACAAGTTAAACCATCTGTCTCTCTAATCAATATGCTTTGAAAGATTGCAGTCATATTACCCCAATTATTAACATACAGATGCAGTAGAAATCAATACCTCAAATAAGTAATATAGTTGCATGAACCATAAAACAGAAGTGCTAGCTAATTCCTTCAGTATATTTTACTTTTTTATTTAATTTCACCTCAAATACCAAACTTTCTACATCATATTTTGCAACTGTGTATGCTAAATACATAAATGAAGCACCTAGCTTCAAAAATCATGTTTAACTTATTTATCTCCTCAAATATGCATGATTTGTTTATGATGATTCATTTTGTGTCTGTTGTACCAGGGCTAGAACCTAGGGTTTTGCACAAGCCAGGAAAGAGCCTTACAACTGAACTGCAGTCCCTGCTCCTGAAAATTCATGTTTGGTTTTTTTTCTCTCTGAATACATTTTAGGATATTATTCAAATTAATTTTCCCAAACAAAAAATTATCTAGTTAAATGTTGTTAAGGATTAATTTTTCTTGGTCATTTAAAATTTCCTGAAAATTAGTATCTAAAGTGTCTGTACATCTTTGTGATTTACTGGTTAAGAATAGGGAAACTTCATAGTTTGTCCTCCCTGTTTCAGGCTATTGTACTGCAGCCTGAATCAGTGTGTGCAGATGTAACCACCTTATTAAATAAGAAACACAGAACCAATATAAAAGAGAAAGCCGAGAGGTCAGAGCTCAGAGATAAAATCTCACCCTTCCTCCTGTGAGCTCCTAGCTTCCTGAAAGAGAGCTATTTCCTGTGTGTAAGTCGTTTTGTAGTCTTTTGTTCTGCCTTCTCATTGGTTGTAAACCCAAACACGTGACTGCCTCGTCACTGTCTGTATGTACAGCCCCCAGGTCTTAAAGGCATATGTCTCCAATGCTGGTTGTATCCCTGAACACACAGAGATCTATCTAGCTCTGTCTACCAAGTGTTGGGATTAAAGGCGTGTGCCACCACCGCCACACTCTTTCTATGGCTCTAATAGCTCTGACCCCCGGGCAACTTTATTTATTAATATACAATCAAAATCACATTTCAGTCCTTTTCTATTTTAATAAAAAGAAAAAAAGCAAAAGGTTATAACTAACATAAGAAAAACTATATACAAAAGTACAAAGCTATATACAATATATACAAGTAATAAATACCTAAACAGGTATTTGACAAATCAGAGAAAAATAATTCCATTATCTATCCTATTTTGGTAAATCCAAGATGTATCTAATGCACTTTCTATCCTAATTCATTTTCAAATATAACTAACTAATCTTCAACCATTACTAACTAATCTTCAACTCCCTCAGAGACCCAAGAAGGAAATAATATTAGCTAACAAAAATAAAAACAGGAAGTGCATGCAAACAACTTCCAAAAAAATTGTGAGTTGACAGAAACAGCCAGCTGCCTGGACAGTCACCTGAGGTTTCCGCAGTGTTGGGGCATCATCTTCAACCTATAGGCTTAGCATATCTGACAGACTCATTTGTGAAGTAGGATGTACACAAGGTCAACAGTTCAAACTCACATTGGGTGAGAGCAGTCCATGTACCAGAAACACCTGAATTCCACTAGTGTCATGTCATGATTCAGGATTTTAAATTCTGGAAATTGTTGACAGTTTTTGAATTCAGCCGTCCATTCTTCTTGGCTGTGTATATATGGCTTCATCTCAACATCCCCTTCTTCTCCACATCCCTCAATTAAATGCCAGTCTACTATCATGAGGCGTGAGCTTTCAGCTGCTGTTCAATTGCACAACAGAAGCCATCGGCCCTCTGCCTGTTAAGCTGCCTTCAAAGAAAAGGGCACTGTACCTTTTCAGGATTGCGAAGGCCACTTCAGGGATGGGGCCATATTGTCCTAGCCTCAAAAGATGCCTTTTGATAAAGCCATAACCACACTTGTTTTGGCAAGAATCATTAGTCCTTTGTTTTGTGTTCTGTCTGTCCATTTTGTCCTGTTGATTAGAGGATACTTTGTTGTCCAGTGGCTAACTTTTGCCACAATGAAAGTTAACTCCATATGCAGTTTCTTCAATGCCCATATTTTCTCTGAAGTAGATTGGTACTGCCAGGAGCCGACATGTCTCAAAAAAGAAAAAAGATTCTAAGTTATTAAAACATTTTAAATGCCTTATTCTGTAGATCTCTGAAGGGTTTGAAGATGCTCTGTCTAAAACATCTCTGCTCAACTTTTAAAACATATCTAATATCACTACAAGTTCTATTGTAATGTCTAACTACTAACTTTCATTTCTTTATATCCTAATAGTTGGTAATAATAACATTCAAGGATCAGAAAATTGCATTATATTGTTAAATGAATGGTATGAATACAATTAGAAATATACATATAGCATTTTCTAACAATATCAGTTTCAAATTTGTATACAATATAAAACAATCCAATCCAATGTAAAGTATTTAAAACTAGTAATTGTCTTTTTCTTTTCTTTTCTTTCTTTCTTTCTTTCTCTCTTTCTTTCTTTTTTTAAACAAGAACTTTAAATCTAATCTCCTTTGCTTAGCCTTTTTCCTAACCCTTGACAACAACTTGTAACCAAGCCCCCTAAACATTGAAAATTATCCCAGACCCAAAACCCATTAAAAAGACCAAAAAACCACCTGCCCCACACAACCTCTTTGGGAATGTGGGCGTCGTATTCTTAAAATTGCTTCCTGCTGGGTATGGGCGAAGTTTTCTTTATCCTGAAAGAAAAATTTTAGGTTAATTGTCAAATTCTAGGAAAGGTAACTATATCTTTTATTATCCAGTCTGTGTATAATGCCAAAGTTCAGGGTTTATCTCAAGTCCTTATTCAAGTAGTCTTTGAGACTGGATCATCTCAGCTAGTCATCTCAAAATTTCTCTGAGCACCTTGTAGTTCAAAGTTGATCTGTAGATGATGTTTGTCAGCTTAGTGATATTATTATTGTGGAATTGTTGTTGTTGTGGGGCCCCATCTTCTTTCTGGAGACTTCAGTTGATGTTAGTCCTGGCCATGATTTCCTGCAGAAAACTGATAAGAGACTCGAACACAAAGACATCTATATGCAGCTAATTGAAGCCTTTTTTTTCTAGAATTAGTTAGTGCTCTATATGACCATTCATATCTTAAAGTTTAAAATGTATATATATCTATATATGTAAATCTTGTAAATTTTGATATAAAATTCATACTTTAAGAAAAGTTTAAAGAATCAGAATAGAATCAAAGAGTTGAGATTAGTAATAGAATAGTCCCTTAATTAATTTGGCTTTTGTCCTGTCCCATAGCAGAAGATGGCTCTTTTATTCTGGCATGATACAGGGAGTTTGCATTTTCCTTTTAACAACATGCTTGAGTTTAAAGTAGGAGAGAGCCATTCTCCAGCTCCAAAGTCAGCTTTAAATTTTAATTGAACTTGTACTATTAGAAGACCAATAGTGTTAAATCTTTAGAGAAAAGCAGAAACAAACATTTAGGAAGACATAAAATTTTTTAGATAATATATACCCATACGCCGTTTCACTCTGTTTCTTGGGATAGATGATTTGTCACTTTTCTTCAGTTGTCTCATTTGTCCAGTGTTCTTCAGATTCCTTAACCTTCCTTCTCCTAAAAGACAAAAACAAAAACCTTTCCCCAAGAGTAATTTTGGGAATGTTCCTTTTTGGCAAGTTATTATCTGATTAAATGAAAAGGCATGTGTTACTGATACAAGTTAGTTTAAATTGGATGCTCATGCTGGTCGATGAATTATCACCTCCTCTAAATAAGAGGTTTCTCTTGTTCAAATCAAACCTTTATCAATTTTCATGGTACCCACAGTTTATCTTCTCCTGTAGAAACAAAAGCAAAACCTTGTCCCCAATGTAATACATACCCTGGTTTCCATTCTGATGTCAGCACATCATTAATGTATAGAGGCTGATTTAATTCTGTAGTTTTTTCTATTATCCAGTGTCTCTCTGCAGCTGTTGTTCCTTTCTCATTGGCATTGAGAAAATTCAAATAGAGCATTATGCAGTCCATTTCTGGGGGTTTTTGTTACCCCTTTCTGTTTATTTAGCATATCCTTTAGAGTTCCGTTTCATCTTTCTATAACTGCTTGACCTGTTGGATTATGTGGTATACCTGTAATATGCTTTATATTATTATAAGCAAAAAACTGTTTCATTTTAACAGAGACATATGATGGAGCATTGTCAGTTTTGATTTGTGCAGGTATACCCATGATGGCCATAACTTCTAGCAAATGAGTGATTACAGAGTCCTCTTTTTCAGAACTCACAGCAGTTGCCCATTGAAATGCTGAATAAGTGTCGATGGTGTGGTGTACATATTTCAATTTTCCAAATTCTGTAAAGTGAAACACGTCCATCTGCCAGATTCCATTCCTCTTAGTACCCTTTGGGGTACAACCTGCTCATAATGGCATTTGATTGTAGAAGGAACAAATAGGACATTTCTTTACTATTTCTTTGGCTTGTTGCCAGGTTATGGAAAAATGCAAACACGTGACTGCCTCGTCACTGTCTGTATGTACAGCCCCCCAGGTCTTGAAGGCATATGTCTCCAATGCTGGCTGTCTCCCTGAACACACAGAGATCTACCTAGCTCCTCTACCAAGTGTTGGGATTAAAGGCGTGTGCCACCACCGCCACAATCTTGCTATGGCTCTAATAGCTCTGACCCCCGGGCAACTTTATTTATTAACATACAATCAAAATCACATTTCAGTACAATTAGAATACCACCACAAGTGTGCATGTCCTTTGTAGAGCATCCCAAAGTCAATGTTCATCCCACGGCTGTTCTCTTCATCGCATGTTTGTGGATAGCATCTGACAGAATATATGAGAGAAAGTGGACTGGAATGCTTCCCACATATCCATTACAATATACATTCTTCCCAGTTATTACTTTAACCCTCTTAGAGAGTATTTACTACAGCTTTACTGCCAAGAAAAATAAGAGTTTATGAATTGTTCTTCTCCACGATTCTGAGATTAGCCTAGTGTGTTCCTATTAAAATATTCTTCCTATATAAAATAAAGCTTGATAATTAAAGAATGGAACAATTAGCTTTAATGGTATCAATATAAAACAAAGATTTCAGTCTAATGAAATGTCTATTCTATATTTTAAAATATTTTTTTTGTGTGTGTGTGTGTGTGTGTGTGTGTGTGTGTGTGTGTGTGTGTGTGCCATGTTGCCTGCGTGGAGGCCAGAGAGCAACTTCTCTTCTTCTACCATTTGACTGCAGGGCCTGAAACTTGGGTCATCAGGCTTGGTCATAGGTACCTTTACTTCTGGGTCATTTTCCATTCCCAAGAGTTTATTTTTCAGCCAAACATTAGTGACCATGGCTGGAGAACAATGATTAAAAGATTCAGATTTACCCAAATAACACATTCCATGGAAATGGTTTCATGAAATTTTTGATGTGTGTGTGTGTGTGTGTGTGTGTGTGTGTGTGTGTGTGTGTGTTTCATTATTCAGACAGTGTCTATATCATTTTTTTTTTACTTTTGTGTCTATACAAGTGTTTAATACTTTTGGTTTCTTTAATAAATTCATACATGAGCTCTGTATCTACATTACTCTAGCTCCTACCTCTCCCCCTTTAACTCCTTCCATGTCCCCTCCCAAATGATCTCATTTTTAAATGTGTAGACACCTGTAACATTTCTCTCTCTCTCTCTCTCTCTCTCTATATATATATATATATATATATATATATATATATATATATATATATATATATATATATATATAATGTACATATATGCACATATGTATACATGCCTTACAGGTTCAACTTAGTTTTGATCTTGTGTTCAAGGCTTTCACTTGGGATTGGAAATTCTATATGGGAGTTTTGTACCTGGAGATTGATTCTCCCTTTCTCAGCAGGTACCAATCACCCAAAACTCTTCGTCTAAAGGTAAGATCATTTGGAATTTCTTCTGTTCCTCTTGCCATGCGAACTGGTGTTATCATTACCATTATGTTGTTCTTGTTCAGGCAGCTATATTGTTGAGAGGCAATAGACTCAGCTTCCTTGTCATATACAGAAGACACTATCTCACAGCACATGTCCTGGCCTTATGGCTCTTAAAATCATCCAGCCCCCTCTTCCATATTTTCCCCTGAGCACTAAATATAGGGCTTACAGTGAAGACACATCCATTGCATCATCTTTTGCTGGCAATTTTTAGCATTCCTGACCTATAAAAGTGTCAACCCTTGGCCTTCATCTTTTCAGGGCCTTGTCCTTATATGTAAGAAGATTGGAATGGGGAGGTATAAGATGATTCACTGCTTAAGAGGTCTCTGCACAAGACTAGAGTTTGCTTCCCAGCATCACATTACAGTTCTAGGGGATCTGATGGCCGCTTTGTACTCCTTGGCCATCCCATGCACATGCAGTTATTTATTCTCTGACCAGTTGTGATCTCTGTAGCAGTGTCTGTCTGTGGAGGGGACGCTAGGTAAGTGTGGCTCTCAACCCTCATCAATGAAGCATCTTTTTATAACACATGACTGTTCTATGTTGCAGAACAAGAGAGCTACAGATTAAGGTACTTTTTAATATACATTTGTGGGAACATCAAGTGGGAAAATGGCTGCAAAATAAGGAAATCTCTGCTGTGACTTTCAAATGCTGTTAGATGGCTTCACTAACCTGAAGGTTGGTGGAAGCTACAGGTTAATGCATTCTAAAGATTTTACCCGATATTCACAAGGATTTATAGTTTTGGACAATGAATGGGAATTAAGAGGCTAAATACATGCCACAAAAATGTGGTTCTGGGTCTGTAACATTCCAGTTCTTCAAAAAGTTCTAGGCAGACAATCAGCCTTGTACAGACCTTACCATGTGGTGGCTTACATTCCTGTGAATTTTAGTTCATAATAGGCATTGACTTTCTGGAAAAAGTGTGTAAAGATATGACTAGTACAATATTTCACTCTTACAAATGTCAAATACAAAAACCCCATCTAAAAAAAAGTTTCAGTATATTATTTTTTTTAACAATAATTTGTTTTATATTTGGTTTTCTTCTTGGAGAATGTTCAAAAATATTTGGAGTTACTATGTTTTTGAAATTAGGTTAAATGCTAGTGATTTTAACAAAACACTCAATATCAAATTACAAATAAATGTATTTTTTAATTTGTCTTCTACACTTGAGTCAACTAGTCATCCTTTACCTCGTTCCCTGTCCTATTCAGCAGACACGTTTTCCTAGTCAATATATAGCCCCTTATCACAATGAGCCACCTTACAGTGATGCAGGGACCATCACAACCATCAGCACGGGAGCACCTAAATGATATAGATGGCTTTCTATTGATTGCTATAAGACGCGCAAGTAAAATGTGAACTCTGGGAATCTATTCACTGTCACGGGCACAATCCTTAACTACAGTTTTCTGGTTTTCTTCAGCTTCTGCTTGATTAGCGCTTTCTCTTCAGGGATGACCAAGACATTGTAAAGTGGTCAATGACACCTGATATTTCAGGATACTTGGAACTGTTCATCCTTCAACTCTTTACAATAAACCCTCTTCAACAGACTTTAATGTACATGCACACTATGTCCATTATGCAGAAAGCTTTACATGGTATCCTTTGGAAACACAGCAGCACATTAAATGACCTACTGGAATTACCCACTTTAAATCAAATTCTTCTTCTGACACATCCTGGGCATGTGCCTTTCCTACATTTAAACCTTTGTGGTGTGCCAGGTTTTTTACTGTTGTTGTCTGAAACAGGCCCATAGCAGTAATTATACTTTATAAAATAATAAATTCAGGAAAAAGGATAATTCTGTGATAGTTTAAATATCATAAAGATCTTTACTTTGCAAACTTGAATCTGAAGCCAGAGCCCTAAATTTAATTCTGGTCTTATATTTTGCATTGGAATTGTTCCTAAGAAAGGCTATGTAGTGTTTGCAAGTGTAGTAACTGCTAAATCAGAAATCGCCATCATTCATTAATGGCAGATTAATCAGAAGTGTCACTAGATTTTCACAACTGGTTACATCCCTACAAAGGTGTACTGATTTGGTCATGTATTAGTTTGCTAAGGCTGTAGTGACAAAGCACCACAGACTGAGTGTTGTGGACCACAAATGTTAGTTATCTCAAACTTCTGAAGGCAAAAATATAAGACCAGGGTGTGAAGAGGAATTGTTTCTTCTTCCACTCCTCTCCCAGCTTCTGTTGGTTTGCTGGCAGTCTTTAGACTTCCTCGGCTTATCCGCATGTAATCTCTTTGTTTTTCATCTTTCCAGAGCCTTGTCCTTTTGTGAAAAAGTATCTGAATGGGGGCTGGAGAGCGGTTTAATGGTTAAAAGCACCAGGTAGGGGACTAAGGTTCATTTTCCACCACTATGCTATAGTTCCATGGGACCCAGGGACTACTTTGGCCTCCATGGGCATATTCCCCACACATACTAGCATATACTTGTGCATGCACATGTAAGCACAAATAAAAATTTTTAAATTAATGAAATAAAGAATAATCAGAGGACAAAAGAGATGGTACGATGGTTGAGAGAACTTACTGACTTTGCAGAGGACCCAGGTTAGATTTCTATTACCTTCATCAGGCAGTTTACAATTACCTGTAACTCCAGTTCTAAGAGATCTGTGTCCCATTTCTTTCCTCTATAGGTACTTGCATACACATAATAGGCATACATACATGCAAGCACATGAACATGCACAAAAATAAAATAAATATATCATTTTTATGATGCTAAGTTTTCTTTTATATAATTATCTAACTTTATGTAATGAGGATCCATCTTCATGGCCTTCTAATAAATTCATTTATTATATTTTCAATGACCTTATTTCCAAATAAAGCTGTATACTGTGATATGAGGACTTGGAAGTTCAACATACACATTTGAGGAAATGTAATTCTGCTCACCACAGGCAGAGACAAGCAAGATGCATCATGAATCACCAACACTCTATTTGGTATAGTTTAAATGTTCTCAGAAATATTTAGTAATTTTTCTTTCACGGTATCATTGATTTTTCAATATTTCTTTTCTCTAGGATAATGTAAAATAGAAAAATATCACCAAGAAAGAAATTGATATATATTTTAGAAACTATTCACAGCAATAATAAAATTGATAGCTTTATTTTCAAAATATAGAAAATATATCAAATGCTGAGAAAAGTGTATGGGTTTGGTAGCACCTAATGTGTCAAAATACAAGTACAATGGCCCATATTCCTTAATGTCAGTAGTCAATACAATGAAGACACTAAAGTGGGAAGAACTGTACACCAGGGGTTAGCAGGGATTCACAGCAATCATATAGTCCTCAAGAGTTAACAAAACTGATCATAACAATTGACAAACAAGCATACACAATGTAATAAAATTTCAGAATGGTTGGTAAAATCACAAATAGACCCTCCAACAACATAAAAACTGGAGGTCTGTACATTGCCTTTCCATTGAAACAGAGACTCTGGTTAAATTTTTTTGAAATGATCTTTGCTCAGCTCAATTTAGAGATCAGAGTGGCATTTAATGCAAACTCAGGCTTCTTCAGGACAGAGCTGAGCATTGCACTGTACAAGATGAGATGAATTTTGTTTCCCTGAGTTTTATGAGGGTAATATGTTATAAACGTGGAGCCTAGTAGTAGATAAGCCCAATGCTTTAAGGCTGTAGTTGAAGATGTTTGGTTGAAAGCTATAGTGCTTGGGGCACAGTTTTAGTGAGAGGCTGTATTTCATCACAGCAGCCTTCCTCTCTAGCTTATGAGAGAAAATGCAGTGGAGTTCATTGAAAGAAACTCTCTCCATACACTGTCTGTGGGAAGAATAAGAGCAGTGCTTAGTGAGAGGTATCAATAGTAATTTTTGAATTACCATTTTTGTACTTGGTTGCTTTTCACTCACTCCTTTTGCTCTTTTCTCTTTAGCAGCCCTCCACCCAGCTCCCAAATAAATACACACAGAAGCTTATTGTTACTTATAAATACCAGGCCTTAGCTTGGCTTTTTTCTTGCCAGCCTTTTTTGATTTAAATTACCCCATCTAACCTTTGCCTCTGGCTTTTTCCTTTTCTTACTTCTGTGTATCTTACTTTCACTCTTACTCCACGGCTGGCTGTGTGGCTGTGTGGCTGTGTGGCTGTGTGGCTGTGTGGCTGTGTGGCTGTGTGGCTGTGTGGCTGGGTGGCTGGGTGGCTGGGTGGCTGGGTGGCTGGGTGGCTGGCCCCTTGACTTCTCCTCTCCTTGTTCTTGCTCCTCCTTCCCCTTTGCTCTTTTTCATCCTTCTGTTTGTTCACTCTTCCTGCCAGGCCTGCCTATCCGTTTTTCTTGCATTACTGTTGGGCAATTAGCTCTTTATTAGACTAAGAAGGTGTTTTAGACAGGCAAAGTAACACAGCTTCACAGAGTTAAACTAATGCCACACCAAGGAACGCAACACACTTTGCATCGCTAAACAAATGTTCCACAGCATAAACAAATGCAACACATCTTAAATTAATATTCAACAACACTCTTTGTTCCACTGAATAATTAAAAATAGCATGTCAAGCAGAACAATAGTACCAAAATGCCAGGATTATCTCCTGCAACACACAATGGTATCCAATGTGTCACCTTAAAGCCATTTTAGGATTCTTTTAATCTTCATTATTGTGTTACATTGAATCAGGGTAAATTCATCTTTTAGAACATTCATATTGCAAATTATATTTTTTTGTCTTTCAACATCTTTCATTTTCAGTATATTTCAATGATGGCATTTGAAAGACTACTGTTCTAGCTCCATAGATTTCCAGCTATAATATTAGTGAAACTTAGAGAATAAGGAGCAGGACAAAGAAAATCATTGATGATGTGAGATGAGTTTATAGATAAACTTAAGAGAAATCCCAGATTGAAGTTGATTAACTTCTGTGGTATTTGCCTGCAGGAAGATGGTGGTCAACAATGATACTATACAACATTGAGCCACAAGATACAGGACTGGTCACATTTGTGAATCCCAACACCCAAAAAGGATCAGATGGAGATGTAGCAGAAAATGCAGAGAAATTATATGGATAAACTAACAACAGGATTGCTATCATAAGGTGAAATCACTATACTGTGTTTTCTACCAAAGATAATCATAATAAAGCAATTCTATAAAGTTTTTGATTTTTCTTGTAACACTCATATCAAGAAAGGAAGAATCAAATCATCTCTGGATTTTTTTTCCTGCTTATATCCATTTTATAGAGTGAAATGAACATGAGGAATCTCTAAATTCCTTTGCAGAAAGTATTTATGATATGAAACTGGGATTATTGAAGTATAATAAAAATAGGATTAATCATAGAAAAATGAACACATTTTGCTACATTTGCACCAACACCAAAATAATCTCATGGAAATAAGCTAAAAAGTCATGACAATTTAAGGTTTTGTAAAAGGAAATGTTTTCTTCAAAAAAGTTTCTGATAACATTTGTCAACTTTGTTAAAGAAATGAAATATTTTCTACCTTATTTGTATTTTAATGTTACTGCACAAAGATTTGTTTGGGCTTCTAATCTAATTTGAAAAACAGCACTGTACAAAATTAATGAATAGCATTTTTTTTTCATCCAAGGCAATTACAATTTTGAGTTTATCACAGGAATCTGGAAATTGTGTTC
The DNA here is from genome assembly GCF_049852395.1 of Peromyscus maniculatus bairdii. NCBI lineage: Eukaryota > Metazoa > Chordata > Mammalia > Rodentia > Cricetidae > Peromyscus > Peromyscus maniculatus. Next base: position 91,336,415 of record NC_134857.1, on the reverse strand, counting down.
CTGAATCTGATTGCTGAACATTGCTGCAAGACCTCAGGATTTTTTCAAGCACAGCTTTTAAGAAGTCACATTTAGCCGGGTGGTGGTGCACGCCTTTAATCCCAGCACTCGGGAGGCAGAGGCAGGCGGATCTTTGTGAGTTCAAGGCCAGCCTGTTCTACAGAGCGAGATCCAGGAAAGGCACAAAGCTACACAGAGAAACCCTGTCTCGAACCCCCCCCCCAAAAAAAAAAAGAAGAAGTCACATTCAGCTCTAGCTCTTTCCTCTCATGTTCCACAATGTTTCCTGAGCCATGTGGGGAGCAGATGGTATGGTATAGATGTCCCATTTAGTGCTGAACACACTGCAGTTACTCAGTCTCTGTGCTCTAATCTGTGATATGCATATTTTTGGAAATTTAATGATCTTTACGGACAGTTAAATATCTCAGTAGGTAAATGTGCCTGCTGCCAGCCCTGGTAACTTGAGCTCAACATCCAGAAGAACCCCTGGCAGAAGGAGAGAATAGATTCCAGCAAAGTGTCCTTTGGCCTCTGTGTACACACCTTGGTGTGCACTCTCTAAATCAAAACACAAATAAATAAAATATTTGTAATAATCTTACTGTTTTAAGTTTTAAGACTTTGAGGAAACTCAACAAATTATATGCCTGTACAACTGCAAATGACTGGATTATATGTGATACTAAAAAGGTACAGGGACATGATATACACCTCTCCAACCCTGCAGGGGAGACTGAGGCAAAAAGTGATATGAGTTCAGAGCTTTCGTAAGAAAGGAATATTTATTGCTTGAGACAAAGTCAACAGCAAAATTCCTTCTCCCTTAGTAGTAGAAAGGGTGGACACTTTGTTCAGCTTATTTGGTTTTATGCACTCTTGCTCAGGGTGAGAAGTATAAATATGAAATAATAAAGTCATGGTAACAGCCAGGTTCTTTTTCTCTTTTTCTATCTTAAGAGCTCCAGGTAGGTGATTTTACTGTGCATATAATTCAGTGCTTTTCAGGAGTCACCCTGGTCTCTAGTTATTCTTATCCTCCAAAGCAGTTTTGTTTTGCTAACAGCCATTACTGTCTGTCTCTAGAGGGATGGCAGGGTGAAGGGAGGATTCAAATTAGCATCAAGGTACATTTACTTCTATTTCATAATGTTCCTCTGACATATAGACCATTCCCTAGTCAAGTACTAATTTACAACTGTCCTGCATCCATATAGACAGCATGCACTGCTTGAAATATTATGGCTGGGTTTCATTTCAATGGCAGTAGTTGGGCTTTTTCATCATTCCAAGCTTAAGTGAGGAACAAAAGCAACAAAATATCTCCTCCCATAATTGACCACAGTAACCAGGGCAGAGGTTTGGAAGGAGTCCAGAATGAAGGAAAATGTGTGTAACAAATAGATTTTTCCAAATGGAGGCAAATGAAATTCTATATTAACATGAGTTTAATTGATTTTCTGAGCCACTTAAGTCTCAGAAATGCTGTGAATAAAGTAATCATAATCAGAGGAATATGGGCAAGGAATATCACACTCTCAGCCCTTAATTTATGGTAGGTGTCCTTGGCTTACAATGTTTCATATTAGAGTTTCCAAGACATTTTATTCCTACAACTGTATTTGCAGCAAAATTAATACCAGTCTCTTTTTTGATGAAATGATAAATTTAAACATTATTACTTCTAAATCCAGTTATTTTAGCCATACAAATTAAATGCCTACAGAGTATTCTAAATGGAGTCTTCTCCTTAGATCCCTGATCTAAAAGTAAAATGGTACTAAAGTCAAGCATAAAACAAATAAATAATACCAGATTTGTGCTCAAGATAAGCACATGATAAATATCTGCTATAGATGCTATAATATTTAGCTCGTTAATATAGAGAAAAAAATTGTGAATAAAAAATGATGAGACATAAGAATGAGACTCCAGCATATTCCCAAATTCATGCCAGTGAGAAACAGTGATTGCCAGAGCCCAGAGTCTTTGTGTTCTTGTGTTGTGAATTAGTAGTCTTAGCTTCACAAGTTGATAGGAGCTCTTGTATTGTGGTCCACAATTTGTCTAGTTTAGTGGGTACGTCTTGTTTGTGGGTGTATGTGTTATCCATTTGGCTCCACATTTGTCTCACTATGAGTGCGGTAACCATTGGGTATACCCAAGTTTTGATTGAAGTCCTGACATCATGTTTGCATGCTGTGTATTTACTAATCCATCAGAAGAAAGAGATTGAAACTGGTTCATGTTATGCAGGAGAGAGCGACTGCATCTTGATATAGTGTCTTGTAGTTTCCACTGCCTCACAGAAGCTTAAGGTCAATTTGCTAGATTAAAATCATCTTACTAATGCAATTTGCCTGGCTTTTATAAAGTTCTGAAAATTCATGGAAAAACTGATCCCTGCATACTCATATAGGGACTTGCTCTTCTGCAGGAGATACATTTAGGTTCCCAGGTCCTAAAAGTCTTTTCTGGCCCAGGTTTCTTTCTCCCCTCTTTCTTAATATTTGTGACCTGCATCCAAATTCATAACACACCTTAGGCCCATCAATATGTGACCTGATGCCGTCTTCTGCCAGAACTTCTCTGTTTGGTCTAGCTGAACTAAATGTCTGTAATCCTCACATCTGAAAACTGTTCTATGTGTGAAAACTACTTTCTGATACATTTGGGTTTCTTTTCTAGTGTCCAAGATGTGGATGAGAAAGTATCCCTCCATTACAAACTAAATAAAGGTTCTTCACATCAAATTGGTGAATCATTTTTATCTAAATATTCCTCTTGAAAACTAGCCACTGTCCATTGTAGCCAAATGAATCTGTATCTTTTTTAAAGAGGACTAAAGTTCCTCAAAAATGGCTTCCTCATCCTATCCAGTTTGTCTCTGTCTACCAAAATCTCTTCTAACAAAGTTCTCCAATATACAGATAACAACTGTAAATCAGCAGAAAAGAAATGAGAAGATGTGTATGACAACACCTTAGAAAGTACCAATTGTTATTTCTTTACAAACGCTTTCTTCTCCACAGAGTTTAAAGTGGAAACCTGTATATGGTAGTTCAGAATAGCAAACTATATAACTGAAAAATTTAAATGTCTTAATGGAGGTCTTCCTCTAGGTGTGTTTTATAGGGAATTTCTCATTTGATACTCAAAGTACGCTACAAGCAATTATTATCTAGTTTGTATCCATTTGTACTTGCTAGCTCGTGGTCCTCTTGACACAAGCCAGGGGCATCTGTGAATCTGGAACCACAACTGAGTAAACGACTTCATAAGATTGGCCTGTAAATACTTCTGTTTTCTGATGAATGATTTATGTGGGAGGGTCCCACTGCCCTGGGCTGGAGACGATAGGTTATGTAAGAAATTAAACAGAGCAAGCCCTGGGGAAGGAGCCATTAGTAATGGTCCTTCATGGTATCTCCTTCAGATTCTTTCTCTGGGTTCCAGTCTTGAATTTCTGCCTTAACATCCTTTTATAATTAACTGTAACATATAAGCCAATTAAACAATTTCCTCCCAAGTTGTTTTTTGTCATAGCAATGGAAACCTAACCACAATCACATTAGAAAATAAAATTTGTGAGATTAAATTATATACTTAAAAAAATCTGAAAAAAATATATCAAGGATGAAAGTCTAGTTGTACCAAGTACCTTAGCGTATCCTCTGTTAAATGATTTTGGAGACAGAATTACCTCACTATCTTATCTAAATAATGATTGCATATTTTCCGCAGTTGCAAGAGACCTGGGAAGCTGCTTTAGTAAAAATAGAAGCTAAACAATAGATTTGCTTGCTGCTATTTAAAACACATCTATCAGCAAGCACAAAGACACCATCACAAACTCCTTGGAAATAAGCAATTATCTCAGGTCCATGTGATGCAACTCAAGTTTGAAGTCGTAATGGCAATATATTCTCTTTGGAGATAACTGAGCCTCTCTCTTTGTAGTTAATTTCTCTGGGTTATACCACAAGGGTTTTATTATTCATCAATTATTTACCCAAATACTTGTGAAGTCTATTCCATGGGCTTTTTTTTTTAACATGTGATGTTCGGATTTTAAAGAAGTAAACAAAAAGCGGCTTTGCTATTTAACATGAACCATTTCTAATCTAGCAGAAGAGCTGGTAGCTATTTACATAAATATGTTTCTACTGCTTCTAAGATGCTAATGCACACAAATGACAAGAGAACAAACAGGAAGCATTGCTTCTTTCATTGCCCTAGATACAGACATTCACTAGTGAAGAGAAAAAAGGTCCATTACTTTTCTGAGGGTGAGATAACTTTGCCCATGGACAATACTCATGTACACTATTAGAAGAAGAAAAAAAGCTGTTAATTACAGGCCACATGATTAACATAGAAGAAATTTAACAACCTATTTACTATATATATTTACTTATATATTTTAATTCATTCATATAAGTATAAATTATAAATTTATATATGAAATTCAAGAATAGAAACATAGAAAGAGGAACATAGAATAAGTATATTCATGACATTTTTCATAAAGCAAACATGATTAACATAGAATTGACTGATTATAAAGAAACTTGATCTTTTAAGTCAATCATATTAAACAATGCATTTAATGAAATCATCAATAACATTTCAGCCTACATTCCTACAAAACTAGACAGTGTTTCAAAGTAAATCAAGGTTCTGAAAGTACCAAAAGTGCAGTGCAGTGCAAGTACCTGAGGAAGAGAGTGTGAACTAGGAGAAATAATCATTAAACCTATGGTTTGGGATTAAATTAAACATATATGTTTTTACATTTAATTCACATCGCTTTTGATATCTTCAATGATATATTTGAAATAATTCCTATATAAATGTACAATAACATTGAGAATATGTTTCCTATTTAGATTAAAACAAAACTTGAAAGAGAATATTTAGATAATTTTCTGTGATTTAAATACACACGTTGAGTATCATTCTTGCAAGAATGGTGTGTGTGTGTGTGTGTGTGTGTGTGTGTGTGTGTGTGTGATGTAGAAAAATACACAAAGAAACAGAGAGACAGAGAGTCACAGGCTGAGAGACAAAGAAAGAGAGGTGTCCATGTGTTATATGTACCTGTGTGTTTGGACATGGGTATTTATACATAAGAAAGCCCTAAGGAAGAGTGTGGTAGAGGATACCTTTGATCCCAGAACTCATGAGGCAAAAGCAGGTGGATCTCTGAGTTAACGGACAGTGTGATCTGCACAATGAGTTCCAGGATAGTCAGGTCTACATGGAGATATCCTGCCTCAAAACATAAAGAAACAAAACAAATAAAAAGAAAAAGAAAGAAACAAAACTGTCCTCCTGTCGCAGGTATTATTAGAACATGAGGCAACTGGTTTTTCATCTGGATTCTGGGGATTCCAACTCAAGTCTTCGTGCCTTCATGACATATGTGTACCAATTGAGACATCTTCTTAGCCCATCGCTCACTCTTTTTACATAGTATAAGATTTCTAGGTGATGTCATGTCTCCTGTCAAGCATCACTACACATGAATCTCTATATTAACCTAACACATTATCCACTAAAGAAAAAGGAACTTGTCTGATGAGGGTTGAGCCCTGTATTAATATATGGATTGATTGGATTGATAGCTCAGTAAGACTGTCGGCTTTTCCCCTCTACCAATCCACACATCATCTTCTATTAATAAAAAAGCTAATCACTATAAAAAAGGCTTCCAGATCAGTGTCAGCTTGATTTTTCTGTGTCCTGTGACACATGTATGAGGTGTCTTCAGCAAAGGAGTTTGACCCTCAAATTCATGGTATGTTCGGGTTAAGGCAAAGTGTTGGGATGTATCTGAAACCACTACTATGAACCAACAACTCAAGAGGCTGTATCCCACATTGCATTCTGAGCTTTTTGTTGGATAAATGGAATTCAGGAGAAGAACTGCCCATTCCCCACCCATGTATGCAGAAACTACATTAAAACACACATTTTAGAAAGTTTCTAAAACACCAGGTTTCCATGTTTTCTTCAAACATTGTTAGTGCTAATCATTCCCACCTCTGTTCTGCCCTCCCACTCCCTCCTGATTTAAAACTTCCCCAAATTGTCCTCCTTTCATACTACCTATGTTCTGCTATGCTTCTCCATTGAGTTCTTTCCTTGTCCATTGTCCATGTCTAGTTCCCTAGTTTCTCTATGTACTCCAATTTTTTTTTAAAGATTCAAAGCTAGAATACAATTTTAAAGAAAACATGTGGAACCTTCTTTGGGTCTGGGTACCTCATTCACTGGGATCATTCCCAGTTCATCTATTTAATTGCAAGTGCCCTTAGATGATAAGAGAATCTCAGAGACAATAAAGTCAGACATCCTTAAGACACATCACAATTTCAGATTGTGAACAAGTGGATGTCAATATGGAGCTGGTAATACCTAAAAGGAAAGCAATGCAAAAATGTGAATATTGGTGATCTCTTTTTGAAATTTTACTTAAGTGACATTTATTTTAAACTTTTCTGATATATTGATATCTATAATTTTAATCATAAAGGATTACAACTGGGCATGAGCCTGCTTCATTCATTCTCACACAACCAATTATCAAAGGAAAATTATCTATTTTCTCTTAATTAAGAGTTTTCTGAACCCAAAAGCTTATCATCTCCTACTGGTTTTCCCAAAATAGTGCTTTCCAGTGCTCAGTATTGCTCTTCTACCAGTGTGTGACCATAGATTGCAAACACATATTTGTAATATAAGCCCCATGAATATCTAATTAGGAAAGAAACTTGCTGCAACAGAAATAGCTATATTTGAAAGGAAAATGTATACATAGACATAAATATATATATACAACAAATAGACACACATATATGCACATATACACACTCATAATATTAAGATTCCAACCTATTAAGTGAACATAGATATTTCAAATGATTACAAAGCTAGTTTGAGCCTTCAGATGTAGCTTAATTATAGAGAGTGCTTACCTAACATGCATGAAGCCCTGTATTCAATATCCAGCACAAAACCTACTTTATCATAAATAACTGGACCAAGACTACAAGTGCACTTATGTCTTAGACATCTCTAACAACACCTTTGTAATTACCATTCACAACTCTTTGAACGTTTGTAGATCTTAGTTCCTTTGAAGTAAAATAGATGTGAGATACACAATCTTTAAATGAATTTTTAGTTCTAAATTTCTCTATAAAAATATAGCTGAGGATCTTTTAAAGGGGTCTTTTTGGTGGCTCCTCTACCTTCTATAAGAGCGTTAGTATGATTCTTTCTCCAATTGGATGTCCTGCCTCCATTCGTTAATTACATGATATTTATAAAAATCCTGACAATGACTTTGAGAACTTAATGAGTTTGTATTTTCAATATAAATGTACCCTTATTGAGTCCTTTTCATTTAAAATGAATTTGTGCTGGAGATGGGATTATTATGAGAAAGGGAGTATGGTGGCTAATTATAGGCTAAACTATCAATAGTCTTTTATTAAAGGATCCATTCAAAGTAAAAATGTCTATAGGTAAAAGACAAATTAGAAATAACATGTGACGATCTACTGTGAAACTGATCCCTTGCTGCTGCATTTACCCAAATAATGGAAGATAAAATTGTTCAAGTCACTTTAAGAAAAATATCACTGCCACATGGAACTTCATATTATTCCCAAGCACCACTGAATAGTACTTAGGAACAAAGATTCAGTAAACACCGAGAAACACAGTCCTAGACACTGGGATTTGGGGAAACTGCTTATTCTCTATGGGTGATTTAAGAGGACAAAGGGGTAAATCCATATAGTTTTAAAGTGTGGAATATGCCAGGTTGGTCATTTTCCTTGTTTCAGGTCATTGAAGCTAATCTAAATAAGGATCTTGAGACAAGTAGAGATAAAATGTCATGTGGAAGTCATATAGTCAATACCACTGGAATTTTCATTCAGAGTTTCAGTGTGAGTGTGTATGTGTGTACATGTGTGTGAGGGAGGTATCTGGTTATTGTGTTTGTGTGGTGAAAGCACATGAGTGTGAGATTGTGTTAGTCCATGTATGAGCACATGCAGGCCAGAGAGGACCATCTTTCTGTGTTGTGCTCCACCTTATTGCCTGAGATAAAAAACTTCCCAAATCAGCTAGACTTGTTGACCAGCAAGCTTCTGAGATCTCCTTATCCCCTGATGGTGGGATTATAGGCACTGACAGCCATGCCAGCTTTTCATTGTACACCTGTGCTAGGGATTGAAATGCTGGCCTTCCTTCTTGTACAGCAAATTCTCTGACCAATTTGGCCACTTCTCCAGTCCCTGTACTCAGGGTTTTTGACCAGAGATTTCAATGCCTCAGAACAGTAACACAAACAGTGGCAAAACCAGGTAATTGTAAATTTCTACTGAAGTTCGCTAAAGCCAATGGGGAAAATGCTGAGGCCCCTCTGAGAAAGCAGAGAACATTAGGCACTGTATGAAATGGGAGTTTTGCCTTGAAGGACCCTCATGAAGCTCACTGAGTCACACAAAAGCAAAGCAGTAAAGTGGAAGATGGGGGACATATGGAGAAGAGGAAAATAATCAATGTTAGTAAGAAAAGAAAAGATAAGGCTGAATATGACTGAAATGCATTGCACACACTTATGGACAAGTAACAATGCAGCACATCACTGTGTATAATTAACATGCTAATAGACCACTAGATGCAAATAAAACATAGTGTTAAAGTACTAAAGGCAAATGCTATTGAAAGATCCTATCTAGAGGGAGAGTGTTCCCAAGGTTGCAAATGGTATCATTTCATCAGTTTCCAGCTCATTACTAAGGCTTGAGCTTCATATTAGCAAGAGTTGACAACAAAAATATACTATGTTATGCAAAAGCTTTCTTCTCTCAACAATGCTATTTTTAGTGGACATGTATTTAAAAAATAAAAAATGCACTCATTGTTCATATATTCATGGTTAAATAAAATTTTGACTTGTGCTATTATATGTAATTTCAAAATAATCCCTTATACTATCATTAAAAATACACCTTCACTATAGTTACACTATCTGAAGGGTCATTTTATTGTTATATTCACTTAGCAGAATAATATTAGCAATTTTTCCCCTAGTGCCCATGGCCACCCTGTATTGAAGGACTCCTAATGACTTACTGCTGTGCTCTCTACTCATAGATTAATGCACTTTTCAACCCTCCTCAGAGGAGTTTCTTCTTACAATAAATGCATTTAACACAGAAACTCCGAACCGGTTAATTGGCTGAGAATAAGAGACCTTGGGATGCTCATCTCTAAATTGAATGTCTGTATTACAGCCTTCAGTTCACGTCTCGGGCATCTATATCAAAGAGACAACATAAAAATTGTACAAGCAAGATGCAGTAGATGAGTTCAAGGAAAGAAATATTTTCCAGACACAGCAGGACAGATGCAAATATGAACTCAGAGACAGTGATATCCTGAACAGGACTACAGACTCAAGCAGGATAGTATCTCAGCAGGAGGAGGTGAATTAGGCAAGAAGTGCCACCCCTAACCAAGAAATTGTTGACCTTTGATTGTTGCTGAGTGATCAAAAATCAGTTTTCTTCAATAAATTAACAGTATAATAACCACACAGCAGGGAAGGTGCAATTCCCAGCAAGTCAGCCAACATGGACATGATGCTTGATAATTTGTTTGTTTTGCTTGAAGAAGGAGAGATAACATGAAATTTGATGGGTTAGGAGGAAAGGAGAATCTGGCAGATGCTTGAGAGAGGAAATGAATGTGATCACAATATACTGTATAAAATTCTCAAAGAATAAGTAGAATTACTATTTAACAAGAACTATCTGAAAATCAATTCAGGTGCCATTATTCCTGTCTCAAGACACTTTAATAACTAGAAACAAATAGTGGGGAGAAGAGCCAGTGGGAGAACAAGGAGTAGATTACTCAGATTTGAGTCAGTTGGAATCCCTTTTGATCAACTCTATATTAAAAGTTCGTCTCAGTGCCCACAGCTATGTTCACAGAACTTTGAAATCACAAACATGTAACTTCTACACCCCTGAAAATTTGACTTTTTCCTCAAAAAAGACCACATAGAGGATAGATGAGTGGTTGACAATGGGTTTTTGGTACAAATACTCTCTTGGTGTTTGCAAAATACAAGGAGATTACAAAATTTTCTTTTTTCTTTTCTTCCATTTTTTTTTGATTACTGCTATTTTCAATTAACTTAAAGATAAAAATTAGTAATACTTTTTTGTGGTCTAGTTTTCAAAACTATAACTTTATTATTCATACATGCATAGGAGTCTTAAAATATAATAAGTCATGAGTATGCACCATAAAATCAGAAGAGGGAATTGTATTTATTTTGAAAGACATGATATATTGTAGAGAAGTGGGCTATGGGTACTAGCTGTGTCTAAAGTGAATAAGCATTTAAAGGCAAATGCACTGTGATTTGAGTCTTGGATCTACTACCCACTTTCCAAAAGTCAAGTGGAGATGGCCTTTCTGGGGAGCAAATGATAAGAGGTTAAACTTTAGTCTGTTGTGAAGCCATTTCTGGTATTATAACTCCCTTGGCCTCATATTTCACCACACCGTCATATTTACATAGATCTGTAATTATATATAGATGGCAATACTGACCCATTATCCTTTATTACTCAGTATTTCATAAGGTACACACTATGATCTTTAAAGGGGGTAGATAACTGTTTTTCCACAAACCTGTAGTGTACTTTAGGGAATACAATACAAAACAATTCACTGACTATGAAAATTAAAGTACATTATCATTTTAAAGAATCAGATAATAACCATTTCAACAGATGTTTCTCTATTACTAAAAAAATCTACTTTAGAAAATTGTCTCTAATACTTTACATGCCAATTTTAAAAAGAGTAAAAACAATTGTATATATTCAATGTATACAACATGAAGTGTTGACACACATATATTATAGAATACTTAATTAAATGAATATTTTATATGCCAATTTTTAAAAGAGTAAAAGAAACTATATATTCAATGTATATAAAATGAAATGTTCATACACATATATTATAAAATAATTAATTAAATGAACTAATATCAGTCAAAAACATTTCCTAATGAACCCTAGTTTAGTCTTATAAGAATTTTAATATCTTTAATATTTTATGAATATTCAAGTTATTATAATTATCATCTACAATCTTCTATGGTGCAATTATATATTCATGGGAAATAAAAATAACTGTCCAATAATGAGTAGCATTTTTTGTTCTTACTTTTCTTACTGAAATTAACTATGTCAACACAATTGTGCCAAGTTCCACATAGCAAACTTTAAAAGTTAAATAAGTGAACAAACACTTCAATAAATTACAGATTAGTTTCCAGACAAATGTTTGTTTCCTATACTTATTTCATTAAGTGCATGTGTAAATTTTTATTTCCTCCTAGAAAAATATTGGTTCAACTCCCAAAGTGTGGTGAGCATCACGTTAACCACAGGTAGGTACAGAGAAGGAAATATATTCACCTCCTGCCTTTCTAAAGCTTCCAGACTGGTGGTGGAAAGAACAATTCAACGATATAACTAGCTGCCTCACACCATGCAGTTTTTATAGTAGAACATGGATGTTAAATTTTAAAAGCAGAAATGCAGAAGGAACTATAAAATATCTTATTTTGGACCTGAAAAAATACTTGTGAATTAGGCTAATAGCAGAATCTAGGTCCCTGCTGTTACAGCTGCCTTCCCTTTGAAATGCCCGTGACTTCTGCAGATAAGCTCTCAAAAGCAAATGCTGGTTTTCAAAGGAGATGCATCTTAAGAGTCATCAGCTGTGCCACAGCCTCCAAATGGATAGTGGCGAACACTGAAACGTTATCTGACATCAGAGTAATCTAAACAGAATTACAATAGAATTACCTTCAATTAGAGAACCAAATCTCTCATGAAAAGCTTTCGCTTGGGGTCTGTGAAAACAATGAAGTTTTCATTTCTGTTTGGCACACTTATGATCGTTGTTTGGATAAATGGTCTGTGGCATTTAAATAAGATTCTCTTTTCAAAACAGCCTTTGGGATTTTTAGTAAGAAAAAAATAAGAAAGAAAAACAGACTGAATAAACCTGGTGCTTTTGTGTTTCATAACAGATGATCAGAATTCTCTACTTAGCACAGTGTACCCTGAGCACAGGAAAGTATTCCTGTTGTACTAGAAACATTCAGGAGCTGCAATGACCAGAGCAATGTAATCCTTGAATAGGGTAAGAGTGACAGACACCATATATGACTTTAGTAGACTCTACTTCCAAATACAGTTTCCACATATGCAGAATGAAATAAGAAGATAAAATTCCCGATACATGAGTCCTAAGGAGACAATTATACTTTTCCTCTTGTCTTCCACAGCTCAAAGGCTTTAAAGAGGTCTCTCTATTCCATTTGACTTTATTTTCCATAGGCAGTATATAAAGGGAGAAATTTATATCAGTGACAGAGAGTGTTTCTCAAATCAGTTCTCCAATATACCCTAACCCAAAGATGAATACTGATACAAATTTTAAAAAATGACACAATATGTTTTTGCAGGTCCACATACTTCTGTTATCATGTATATTAGGTATATGTGGAACAGGAAGAGAAAAGATTTTGATATAAAAAGTGTAGGCATTTAAACTTTTGTTTTAATTTAGAGAGAGATAATATTAACTTTCAGTTGTTAACTTGATATAATATAAAATTACCCGAGAAGAGATCCACAAGGAGGGATTTTCTAGATCACATTTGCCTGTAGGCATGTCTTTGGAGGACAATCTTTTTTTTTTCCTTTTATTTTATTTTACAATACCATTCAGTTCTACATATCATCCACAGATTCCCTTGTTCTCTCCCCTCCTGGCCACCTCCCCTTCCCCCCAGCCCATCCCCCATTCCCACCTCCTCCAGGGCAAAGCCTCCCCCAGAACTGAGATCGACCTGGTAGACTCAGTCCAGGCAGGTCCAGTCCCCTCCTCCCAGATTGAGCCAAGTGTCCCTGCCTAAGCCCAAGGTTTCATACAGCCAACTCATGCACTGAGCACAGGACCCAGTCTCACTGCCTAGATGCCTCCCAAACAGATCAAGCCAATCAACTGCCTCACCTATTCAGAGGGCCTGATCCAGTTGGGGCTCCCTCAGCCTTTGGTTCATAGTTCATGTGTTTCCATTCGTTTGGCTATTTGTCCCTGTGCTTTATCCAACCTTGGTTTCAACAATTCTCGCTCATATAAACCCTCCTCTTTCTCGCTAATTAGACTCCCGGAGCTCCACCAGTGGCCTAGCCATGGATCTCTGCATCCAGATTCCTCAGTCAGTGGATGGGGTTTCTGGCATGACTATTAGGGTGTTTGGCCATCCCATCACCAGAGTAGGTCAGTTCCGCCTGTCTCTCGACCATTGCCAGCAGTCAATCTTGATTACATTAATTGACTAGGAAAGACTCAGTCAAAAAAGGAATAATACATTTACAAATTGGAGTTCTTGACTATATATATATATATATATATATATATATATATATATATATATATATATATATATAATGGGAAAGTGAGTTACCATGAACAAGTATACATATCCTTTTTTCTCTCTACTCTTGACTGAGGATGTGATATGACTAGTTGCTTTCAATTTGCCCACCCCCTTGACTTCTCTCAAATGGACTGTAATTGGAATTGTGGACTAAAATACGTCCTTCCTACTCTAAATTGCTGTTAGTTTATTATATCATAATAACAACAATTAAACTAAAATGCTGATCTACTAAATAGATAAAATCAAGTGTGAGAATATACAGAAACATGAACAAAATAAATTAAGTAAATGCTGGTATATGTCTCTAGAAAGGACCCTGTATTATAATGCTGTCCCCTTTTCTGGAAGCAAGCACGGAAAGGACTTGTATGCTTTTCCTGCCTCCTCCTTTCCCTGTCTGTCCAGAAGTGAGCAGCTGTGCATGACCAGCACAATCCATGACTACATGTTCAGTCTGACCACAGACCCAGGAAAAATCCAGCTAAGTAAGCCTGGGATGGAATCTGAAACTCCAAGCCAAAATAACCTTACTTTCCATGAAGTGGTTTACTCAAGTGTTTATCAGGGTGCTGGAAGCTGACATACCCTTCTAAGAAATGGATACAGAGAGCAAGCTGATAACAGACTCCTAGCACGTGTCAGGGACTGAGGAATAAGACAAGCTTTCCATTCTAGAGATCATCAGGAACTCATGTGAGCAGGAATGACAGACTTCATCTCCAGCACTGGGTTTGGGGTGGTTGGCAGGGCCTCAGGAGACAGTAACATGGGTTGGGCATGTGTAAAGTTGGCGTGACTGAAGCATGAGCAACTGCGGAGTTCTAGATGTTAGATCATATGGGTTTTTAGACTAACCTCTTTCTCTGTATCCTGCCTACCTTGAACTCCCCCATCTTTATGTCATGTTTCAAAGACACCTTCTTTACCAAAGGCAACAATCTACTGGATGGAAATAGGCATATTTAAACAAAAATATGCACAGTACTTTACGTTACTTTTCAGTAGACTGTAAATTCTTTAAGGGTAGCATCTTTTGTAAATTATTTGGCAAATAGTACAAACATGTAATGATAACTGAATGACAATTTGGTGAGGGTGATCAAAATAATTTATGCTTGTTTAATTGTAAATTAGAAAATAGCACTGATGATAAACTTGGAAATTAGCAAAATTTACTAAAAATCCAGGTAATGTTAAGAGATATATTTGAATAACAATAATATAAGAAGGGAATGGGGGACAAACAAACTTAAATCCAAATTCCTATTCTGTGCATATAAACATGGAAGAGGTAATTTTTCCTTTTTCTTATCCTTGAAGAACAAGCCACATCAACAGTATTAGCCTCAGTAAAATTTCACCCTGATATCACCTCCCAATGATCATAGAAGAAGAAGAATGGCCTTGTCCTATCAGTGGGACAGTCTAAAAAGTGGGCACAATTTATCTTCTCATTTCCTGCTTGCCAGCTTCTATCTGTAAGAAATATAACTTTGTTTCTCAAAGTTCTTTTTGTGAGTAGACCACTTTCCTGGTAAACACTTGGCTGTCCCTTCTCAGGCTCTGACATCTCTATGATCTTTTGACAGCCTTTAGAGAATACCCTGTCCCTCATAAACTTCCCTCCACACCAATGAGAATAAAATCCTCTTTCTTCCCACTGAAGCTTAAAACCTCTTTTTCTTTCTTTGAAGCAGAAAAAGAAAAGGCCTTATTCCCATCAGACTGAGTAAATAAGCAATAACGCTTGAATAAGAGGTGCAAGAAGTTTTCAATCCTGCCTGAAAAAAATGTTTATATATGTTGGTTGAAACATTAGGGAAATGTCTTATTGAGTCAA
Organism: Peromyscus maniculatus bairdii; assembly: GCF_049852395.1. Classification (NCBI taxonomy): domain Eukaryota; kingdom Metazoa; phylum Chordata; class Mammalia; order Rodentia; family Cricetidae; genus Peromyscus; species Peromyscus maniculatus. The sequence goes on along the minus strand of NC_134857.1, from coordinate 91,321,008 downwards.
ATATTTATTTTCTGAAAAGTGACAGTTAAAGATAAATTTTGTATACCTCTCCTGCAGGTGGGAAAAGTCTCAACAATCCCAATTCATTGTACAAGGTGTGTTGATGCATTATGCATATTTCACAATGACTATGCATGCTTGATATAATTGAATCAAATTAAATAAAGATAATATCTTAAGTATGGATTTGAAAAAAATATTAATTATGCATATGTACCAATAATTCCTGGAAATAGCCTTTCTTTTATTCCAAAGCAAGTAAAAATATTGTAATTCCAAAATCAGTGATGCTCTATGGAGACCAATCAGAACAGGATTTGAGGTCTATGTTATTCAAACTGAGAAGCCTGTTAGATTAATTCCATTCAAAGGACAGATGTGATATGTGCCTTAAAGATCACACAACCTCATCATTGTATCTTAGGCAATTTTCTGGAAAGAGAGAATATGAATAAAGGAATGACTGATTATTTCACAAATTGGTGAAAACAATGAATTTCTAGAAATACATGGAAAACATTAAGCAATGAAAATAATATAGAGATGAAAAAAGTCATCAGTCACACTTTAAGGCCCACTTAACAAGAGGGATTTCATGGATAGCACTTGCCAGCTATTCATGGTCAGTGGCGTCATAGACATTAGAAGAGAACCTACTACTGCTACTTCCATAAACCAATATAATTCCCAAATACATTCTAAATATTTATTGCTATGCTTATGAAAATGTGTAGTCCTCACCCCTCATCAATGAAGCTTATTTTTGGCCAGCTATTAGAGACCACAACAGAAATCCACAATTCAAATTATACAGAAAAATAGCCACAGGATACCAATCCAAAATTAAAGCAGCTCCTTCACAACCTCTACAACTAAGGCTCAGGAAACATCGTTGGAGAGGAGGTGGAGTTATAACAAGAGCCACAGGACCAAAATGTTAGTTATGAGGAAAAGTCTATATACAGAAGGGGTTACATTCATGAAATCTCTGTGTGGTTGCCTAGCCAAGACCTGTAAAATGAAAGCACCGTTGACTTCTCAAAGTGGATGGTGGAAATCTCACAAGCCTTGACTCTAACTGAAGAGAAAAGGATAATTAATGGACATTGAGACAAGACAAATAAATACTTGGGGGATGAGCCTACTGAAAGTTTATCTAATTCCAGGTGGTGAGACCTAAAAAGTATATACTCAGCAGTTGGTGTGTGTGTGTGTGTGTGTGTGTGTGTGTGTGTGTGTGTGTGTGTGTGTATACCAATCACGATTGTGACAGAGGCTCACCAAGCCTTCCTCTCCATACAGAAATACTGGCTACTGTAGCAGGCTTTCTTGGACTGCCAGGCCACAAATCATGCCACAGAGACTTCTTATTCATTTTGAAAGCTTGATATTTAGCGTATGGTTGTCTCACTGGCTCTTATCGCTTATTTTAATGTACTTTTCTTCATCTACACTTTGTTTCAGGGATTTTTAACTTTCTTTCATTCTATATGTTCTACTTTCCTGCTTCCTCCTTGTCTGGCTCACTGGTCCTTAGTATCTCCATCTCTTTATCTCTCATTCTCTCTTGAGCCTAGATTCCTTCTCTTACATATTCTTTCTTCCTATTAGCCCTACCTATCTCACTACTGCCTAGCTATTAGCTGTTCAGGTTTTTATTAGACCAATAAAGATAAAACAAATGCAACACACCCTTACATAGTTAAACAAGTGCAGCATAAACAAATGAACACTTCTTTATTATTTTTTTAGTTAAGGAATTTTTTTGAAATAATTAATAAACATATTTTATTAAAATGAAACAAATGAGACTTCGTATTTTTACAGTAGAAACACCAGCATACACAAATGGCTACAACCTCTTGTTTTATCCAGTGTGATGCTTCTTTTCTCTCCATTTGTGTGGATACTTTCTCCACCCAGTGTAAGTGGTATGCCAATCATAGCTAGCCTGTTTTCTGGGTACCTCCAAAGTGCTTGCACATGTTAACTCACTTAATATTGTGGGCACCATGTGCAGTAAATACAATTGTTAATTATATTGATATGGCAACAGAGACATGATTAGGTTAAATATCTGCCTCAAAGTAAACAAGAGGATCAGGCAAGACTGGAAGGCAGCTTCAACCTCCAAGATCTTAACCACATGCAACCCTGGCTCCATAAAATCTCCAAGTTTATTGATTTTAGGCTCTTTTAGCTGGAGAACATTTACACACTATCTCTATTAAAAAAAAAAATCCATGTGGGTTTTCAATCTGCCTGTAAGGAAGACTGTTATGACTCACAGAAATTTTTTCCTTCATTTCACACATCAATCAAAGATACCCTTTTCCCCTCCTTCTGTCTCCCAGCTTAACACCCCCAAACCCACCCCCACTCCCTCCCACTAGAAGGCAAGGCCTCCCACGGGGAGGCACATCCAGTAGAGGCAAGTCCAAGACCTTCTCCCTGCCTCAAGCCTCACAAGGTGTCCCATCATAGGTTGTTGGCTCCAAAAAGCCCTCACTTCTTTACATAGTTAAACAAATATTCCAAAGCAGGTGAGTTGTGCATTCACTCTTATGTCCAATAAGCTCTTATGGATAGTTCAAAAAATGTGAAAAGGTAATTTGTATGGAGGAAAGCAAGTAGACATGGGTGGAGGATGAGAGTGATTAGAATGTGTAGTATACATACATGAAACTACCAAAGGAAAATGTTAGCAATAAAAAAAAAATAATTGGTTAACCACAGAGAAATAAAGAATAAAGCCAGTTAGAACAAATTGCCTTTAAGTGTCTGCTAATACTGGGCAATTGAAACACAACAAAAACATCTACAACTTTACACTTCCTTAAATAATATTTAATGTGAACTTGCAACTTTTCAGCATATCTCCTTTTACTCTGCCATCTCTTCCTCTTTGAATTTTAAATAACTTATTTTTTTGCTTATAGTTTCAATATTAAGCCCTTAAGTATACTAAGTACTTTTAATATAGTCTCAAATGCTGCGGATAATTTTTACTTGGTTTGTTTTATTCATATAAGTGGTATTTATTTCATTGAAATCTAGGTTAAGAATGTTTGTGAATTTCTTCAGCTCTTGTCTGAATAAATTCCCATTCCTGAAATAGATGTATGTTCTAGTTATAGGCAAATACACACAGTTATACATATCTATTTCATGGGAGTGTTTTCTTTTTATAATTACTAAGGGCTGCTCTATAGGTCTGGAATTAGACCCTGACAGTTGCATTTTATATTTTAAGAGGCTTCTAGTTAGCATGTCACTCCAATATCTACAGACCCTGAATGAACTTAGTTAGTTCCAAATTTCCAGAACTTAAAATAAGAAAGAAACTGTGGCCAGTTGGGGTAAAAATTAATTCAAAAGCTTTAACATGAAAACACCTTTGATTTCTTCATTCTGTCGCCACCGAATATCTCTGTATCTAAATAAAACATGTTTTATCCAATCAGGTGTTCCTGCATCAAAGTAGAAAGCAAGATGTCTGACTATTGAGAGTTCTCATTAAAGGAGATAATATTGAATCTCTTTATCACTGGATATCTTCAGGAAAAGGGAAACTTGCCGTGAAATATGGGCAATATAAGTTCCAAGCATGAATGAAGGGGAATACAGGATATGGGATATTTGATAAGGACTGGAATAAAATTAAAAACAGTGTCTGGAGATGTTTATTTGTAAAATGTTTTGTAAATTATTTTTTATGATCTTAGCATAATTATATCCTCCCTCCCCTTTCTTCCCCATAACGCAGCCATGTACCTCCCACTGCTCTATTTCAAACATTAGTTGATATGGCACTACTTCATTTCCATTTTCATTTCTGAAAGTGTATAAAGTTTCTTCTATCTGGAATAGAAATAAGATAATACATATTTATGTGATAAAGCTTATATGATTTTTAATCTGTCCTAGTAGAACTAATTATTAATATTTATTCTCCACCCTGCTATTTTGAAAAGTCCCATGTCATTATCTACTCTCTGTGTGTGAATGTATGTGTGCTTACAGTAGCTTATATTTCTTCTGTTGTTCATAAATCACAGAAAGTATCATATATAATTCATGAACTAGAAGGAAAATTCATATAATTAGAGATATTGAAATATACAAAACAATTTAAAGACAGTTCAGAAAAACTAAAGGAATGATAAACCTTGAATCTAATTTAAAAACCTGAAGTGTTGAGCCTATTATTATATATGGAATAGAAAATGATATTTATACCACCCCTTGCCCCAGCTTGCTCATCTTCAGTTAAGGCAACCATACTCTGTAACCACGGCCTCTCAGTGTCTGAGCCATTCCAATAAATCCACAGAGCCATTAAGAAGTTCATCCACAGATAAGAGAGGGAAACAACACTAATCACACTGTTACCCAGTCTGGTACCTAGAGAGTCTTTGTTATCATCCCAGGTTATCTGTTATTTAAGCAGAAGCACCCCATGTTTCCTCTAGACTTGAAAGATTTCTTTCCTGCATAATGATTTAGTTGCATTATCTTTACCCAGTCTACAGATATGGGCAACAAGTTAATTTTAGTAGCTTTACTTTTCACAAATAGGGAAATGTGTCTTTATTTGTTTAACTTTTCTGAGTATTACCTGAGATCTAGTGCAAGTAGTCCTGAACCAAAAAGCTTCACAAAATTAACTGTTTTTCTACACTACTCTACTAAATGCTGTTTCCCATGCATGTCTTCTGCAAGATGCTTGGACATTAGATGATTCTCCTAATGTTCTGGCCAACTTAAGCCTCTCATGATCTTCAAAATGGGTTTATGTCTGAGAGTACTCTCTTCTCAAATTTAATTCCTGTACCAGAGAACTTGCATGCTTTGTACCATGACAATTTCCCTGGCTGTCTTTTCTTCTTTATGTGAAGTTATGTTATTTATTTTGCTTTCTTCTATACCTGTGAGCTTCACTACAAACAGATGTCTGCCTATTTGGAGAACATGTTTATGATGATTAATTAAAAATATATCTAGAAGGATTTTTTTCTAAAATTAGTTCCTATAGTTATTCTCACAAATAAATTTCATATCAGCTGTTTAAGTCCTCTTTAGAAAATTAAGCATTATTTACACTACTTTTTAAAAATAAGGGTGAAAAACATTCTAATAGTTGCAGGCTATAAAAACTTTTAATCTTACATTATGTGATTTTTCCTGAGCAGATGTGAGTAAGCATCCATTCATCTGTGACAGGTCACCAATGAAAGGACAAAGGAAGAATTGCATTCTAACCTGGTTTGGTGCATCAATGAATTCATTGGGATTACTTCCAGGAGCATGGTTGACATAAAGACTACTGCATCACCAGGAAACTCATCACAGTATGAGGTGATGACACTTAAATATTCTCTGCCTAATTAAAAGAGGGCTTCACCACTATTCTTTCCTGGCAATTGGTCCTTAGAGAACCATGGGGAGCCCCTCCCCTCCATCTTGTATCTTTCTGAGCTCTTAAGGTGTCCATGATTATTTTCTTCAATTCCTGACTGAACACTGATATGCACATAAACACACATGTTTAGAAGTAATTTTAAAAACACATCATCTCCTTAACAAAACAACAACTGTGACCTCCCCACTGAATCTTTGATAGTTCAAATCACGAGACTTTGCCCTGATTTGCACTAACAGAAATGATTTCTTTCTTGTGTAGTAGACATAGAAGGCATTTGATTGTACCCATAGTAGTCTTGCTTCAACTGAACCCCCAGGTAAAACTTATGCAACAATTTCATAAGGCATTATATAGACTCCAGACTGCTGGTAACAATCCTGTCCCTTCAACAGAATGACAGTACTTCCCAGCACTATGAAAGTCAGCAGCAGAAAAGTTGCTTGTAGTTGAGTCCCAAATGATTTTTCCATGCCCTTTAACAGAAGTGGGATTTTTGCTTCTTTTATATTAAAGTTTGTCTCTAAGAAGTATCTTCATTCAATCAATTTGAATCACCTTTCTTCAGCATTGTTCCATGTTTTGGCATCCCAAACAAAATTCCTTAGAGCTTATCTAATCGGTGTTTTCTTAAATCTTAAGCATTCACTTAAATCTTGTACTGTGTGTGAAATGACGGGCCAGCTCTTCTTCCTCATCTTCCATTTTCTGCTCTTTGACTCAAATCAGTGGCTAGTGCATAGAGTTGCATCTATACATGTCTATTTTCCACTATAATCATTCCTTTACACAGTTAAGTTCTTTATGAGAAGATAGCTTAACCTCAATTGCAAGTCTTGTTGCCCACAACAAAGAAGACACCACTACCTCCATAATCTTCCTATTACCTCTTTTCATATGTAGAATATATTTTCCAGCCTATCTCACAGTTTGTTGATATCCCATTACTCATGTAGTGGGCTCTATTTATCAAGAAGTTATGCCCTTCTTTTCTACATGGAAGAGCACAGCCAATCAGGGATCCCCTCCTTACCCCCATCCCATAACACTCTGCTTTCACATGATTCAGTGTGATTCCATGTCTTACCTATGTCCATTCCAGGAAACATCTAATTTCCACTAAAGAAAGGAGGCACACCATCCTATATCATATGGGGAAAGACATTCATATCCAGATTGCCCTAGAGGACAATCTACCCTTAGACAGATGAACCTCATCTTATCATGTATTTCAGGGATCATGTAACTGTACCTAGCTTGGGTGTTACTTGACTTATATGACTTTTCCTGGGGAAACATAAAAAAAAAGTCTATTCATAACAGATAATGCAATGAGGACAAATGAAAAGGTTATTAAAGTCTAGTTCAGTAATTCAATGTGTTTATTTGAGTTACTTATAGGAGCACAGTTGAGTCATTAATTACTGGAACATGGGTGACATGAAGACAATTGTGCCATTGAAAATACCACCTCATCATAGGTGATGACACAGGAAAGCAGCATGCCTGGAGCTTACTCATCAACTTGCCAGCCACTCCATGCGATAGGTTATTTCCCCCAGCAATCATTTCCTGCTCATTTGATGTTAGAGAACAGTTTCAGGAATATTGTAACTTTCTGAGCTTCCTTAGTCTTGAGAATTTCTTGAGCCTTCTGATACTCTAAGTTTCCTTGTTTTTATTAAGCACCTATCCTCATTCTTCGCAGAATAGTTCCATTCACAGAAAATAGTTACACATCATCTTTCTAGAGACATGGCTCAAGGGAAAAAATGCCTTCTTTGTAATGGTCTCAGAGAGTTACCATGACAAAATTAAAGCAAATACTGATAAAGGGAAGTAAGTTCAGTGTTAGCCCATGAATAACTGTGCATTCTAAATGATATAGATGATAAAACAAACAAACAAAAACAGAAAAGAAACAACAATTATCGAGCAAGAATTACAGTTACAATATTAAAGAAGTTGTCCTATCTATCTTATATTTGTGAGTTTAAGGTTTTATATCTAACTTATCTTTTATCATAACTGAGGAAATTACAACTATCTAGTTTTCAACCACATCAAAGACCTGAGAAGGAAGATAATGGTACCTGAGAAATGGTAGATGGATGCAAGCAACTTTCGGGAATCTTGCAAGATTAGACCAAGACAGCTGGCAGCCTGGACAGTCACCTAATGTTTCTCAGCATTATTGGTGCATTCAAATTGGCTACAGGCCTAGAGTATCTGACAGACCATTTTCAGAAGCAGGAATTCTGAAAGACCATCTTACCCTGTCTTGGCAGAGTACAGTGGTCGCTTTCCTTGTGTCCCGCTTGTCCAGGAAGGACAGCATTGCATTCGTACTGTCAGCCGTCAAGGCAAGGGCAGTTCTTTGCCCAGTAGGCCATTTTGTGCCAAGAAGACAAACTTCCAAATGGAAATGTCTTAGAAGCCCAACATTCTCTCGGGATCAAATTGGTGCAGCCAGGAGCAATTGTGTCTCATGTCAACAGAATTCTAAGTTATTTAAATGCCATATTCTCTAGGTCTATGAAGTGTTTGAAGATTACCTATCTATCTGAAATATATACCTAGAAGACTTAACTAACATGGCTACAGATATGATTCTCATAGATGACTAATTATTAACCTATTTTTAATTATCCATTACAATTTTAAATGAGTTACATAAACATAGTACCACAAACAAGAATACAAATATATATATATATATATATATATATATATATATATATATATATATATACAGTATAACAAAATTAACTTCAAGTTCGTATCAATAAACTAAAATTTATACCAATGTAAAACATTTTAAGCATAAACTAAAATCTATACCAATGTAAAACATTTTAAACAAGTTGTTCTTTAAAAGTAGGTTGATTAATCTATCCTTTTATCTTATCATCTCTATATCCTCCTATATATCTATATCATATCCCCTTTTCTTTTTTAGAAAGAGATCACATTTATAATCAACCTGTTTTAAATAAAAATATTGGTTTTTCTCTGTCCCACCCCAGAGGGCTCTTCTGATTTGGGACACAAGATTCTCTTAACCATTTTTTTTTTTTTAAGCAATATGTCTGGGTTTAGAGGGGGAGTGAGCCAATTCCACCTCTAAAGCCAGCTTGGTATATTTGGGAATTTGGGCGTAGTATCTCTTACTACTTCCTGCTGGAGGGGGGCGCTGTATCTTATGGGGACGCAAAGAAAACTTTAGGCCTATGGGGTAGTCCGTGAGGCTGTATTGTGTGAACCAGTTGCCTTGAAACCGCTCTGGATGTTGGATCATCTGGGCCATGGTGTCATCGGAGACCTTTCAGGGGGTCTTGGCTGGTGAAACCTGATGTATCTTAATCTGGAACAAATCCACAGCCTCTGGCTTTCTGTGGGAACAACAAAAAACTAAGCACTTGTTAAAAACATAAAATATCCAAGAAGACATATATTTGGAATCCACAACTGCCAACTGAGTTCCCATTGAATATCTGTTTAGGTTTGACACCTAAAAAAGATATATTCTGAGAATAAAAGCAAAACACATGAAAACAATTGTCCACAGGGGCAGGATTCTGCCTTTGCAAAACTTAAGCTCAATTACTAAAACTACAATTAGTGACACAAAAGGACCTGACTGGAGCAAAGACAAGTTTTCTCAATTTCTATGAACAGCTTTGCAAGTTCTATCTGAAACAAAAAGTTCTATCTGAAACAAAAAAGAAAAGTATTTAGAAACCCCAAGTTTAAAACACATTCACCAAAAGATGTGAACTGGGATGTATGAAAAAGAAAGAGACAACAAATGAAACTTAGCAGGGAATCCAGACACTTAAACATTTATCTGTTTAGTGTGTTCAAGTAGGTAAAATAAACAATACTGCTGATTTTGGCCAAGAATATCACATGATGAAGAGAGTTAATGGAAATTAGATGCAAACAAAACAAAATAAAACTAGAAATTCCTGTCTGCCAAGAATTTTCTAAAGAAACAGTGAATCATAGAACAGCATCAAAAGATATGCATGGTCTTCTTTCATTCTATCACTTTACCTGACTGTTCTACGCACCAGTATGAGTATGACTTTCATTAATATGACATATTGCAGAGGAAAAGTTACTTATCATCTATCTCATAGTTTTGAATCAATTATTGAGTATGTGTATTGGTTCAAGCTCTCACAATAATTGTTATGCAGGAACCTGTGAAGGGACTAATCACACTACCAGAGAGGAGTTCAGTGGCTTCAATCATTCTTATAGCAATTTTCTCTCACAGCATCAATTAATTCATTGTTCATGACAGAAAGACCCTTTAGTTCCTTCCTTGGGCACTAGCTCGGAATAACCTGAACATTTCTCAATGGAATCAATTACTCAAAGTTCCTATTATTACATCTTGCATCAGAACCCTGGGAACTAAAAATACAACATAAAAACCCTTGAGGGAAAAAATTATCTAAAACTTCAGCCACTCAAATTAACTAGAAAATCTTCCATATCTAGAACCTTAGCTAAGTAGACTTGAGTCCCTTTTGGCAACATAAGGAAATATATTTACAGGTTTATGGATTAGAATCTGGTCATGTTTGGTTTTAGGGTGCCCAATAGTCTGTTCACTATGAGGTCTGAGAAACATGAACATCCAGTTATTAAAGGGGTGATATTACTTGGATAGACATGGAAGGGGAGAGTCCCTAAATCTGAGAGTCATTAACATTCTAATGACAAAGTTATGGGAGAAGTTGAATTAAGAAATTCCAGATTCTGAAAAGGAGAAGTTCATGGACATAAGAACACAGTGTTTAGAAAGACTGAGTGCTTTCTAAAAAAAAGTGGCGGGGGAGCACTTTATCTGGAAAGCCAAGGGAAGATTCCCATTCACTGCCCAGTCAGCTGTGCAAATGTGGGTGAGGTCAGGTAACAGTGAAATTCCCCATTCAATTTTGCACCATGAATAAGGATTATTATTTTTAAAAGCTCAATAGCTCTTGCACTTTGTTTCCTTCACTCCCCCAGCTGATATTATCCTCAGTAAGTTTACAATGAGAATATTCTGTGTGTATTAAGCAAAGTCTCCCATCCTCACAGTGCCTTCATTTCACCCTCAGAGAAGAAAGATTTCTACTTGGTGATGGGTCCTGAGTCAGTTCTGGAATTTTACCCTCCTCTTGCTTTCTGCCTTTCAAAGTCCATTTTCTTTCTCTGCTGCAGATACCAGTGTTTTTCATCATCACCCATTTAGCAAAATTCAGTTAAAACAGGAAAAGGGACTGTAAAAATGAGTTACTGTTACCAATAAAAGAAAAAAACTGCACAGAATGCCAAAAGAGTAATAGACGATATAGAATTCTATACAAATATGCTTCAATATTTTAAATACAAGCAAAATTGATTGAATTTATTTTTCAATAAGGATACAAATTGAATTAAAAAGAACAAAGTCAATATCCAAAAAATGTAAATGAATGTTATAAAAATTAAATAACACCAACAATAAAGATTTTCTAGTTAATCTAAATGAGATAAAAAGAACATATAAAACAATTACTATGTGTTACTATTAAATCTGGATATTTGATGTTCAAACATGGAAACAAATAGAATACCCAATAGTTTCTTCAAAACATGAAGAAATTCATTTAGGAGATTCAAGATGGTGGTGACAAGCAGACGCAAGTAGGCCTGTGGCAGCGGCCCGCGGAGGTGGACAGGCCCGGCGGCAGCAGCCGACAGGGACATTCAGGCCCGGCGGCAGCTGGCGGAGACATTCAGGCCCAGCGGCGGCCCACAGAGGTGGACAGGCCCTGCAGCAGAGATAAGCAGACGGAGGTGGACAGGCCCGGCGGCGGTGGCCAACAGAGACATTCAGGCCCGGCAGCGGCCCACAGAAGTAGACAGGCCACGCGGCCGAGACAGGTGGACGCAGGTCTGCGACCCGCGGAGGTGGACGGGCCCGGTGGCAGCAGCCAACAGGGACATACAGGCCCAGCGGCAGCCGGCAGAGACATACAGGCCCAGTGGTGGCCTGCAGAGGTGGATGGGCCCGGCAGCAGTGACAAGCAGAGGTGGGTAGGCCCGCGGCGGCAGCCGGCAGAGACATACAGGCCCGTTGGCGGCCCACAGGGGCAGACAGACCCGGTGGCACCTGACGGGGACATACAGGCCCGGCGGCGGAGACAAGTGGGCCTGTGGCGGCAGGCCACAGGGGTGGACAGGCCCGGGGATGGAGAGGGGCGGACACAGCTTGGAGCGGGACCCCCCTGGCCCCAACACCTGGGGAAGAGGCTATCTCCGTGGGTCGGAACCAGGGCGAGTCTGGGCACTCTGTCTGGGGACAACCCAGGGCCCAGCTGCTGATCCTGTGAAACCCAACAACTTGGAGGTGTTGGTGAGACTACCCTGCTCAGCTGAAACCCATCTGGGAGAGGATTCAGATGCCTACAGTTTGAAGTCTGAAGAAACAAGATCAGCTGAGGAGTTGACAAATGAACAAAACGTGACCTGGGAACACAGAAGAAGGCGCTACCCAGCCACTAAACCAGATCACCAGAATCATAAGTATATAATTCACCGACTGAAATCAGCTGTCCCTGAAGAAACAGCCCAATAGTACCAATTTAACCAAGAACCCCTACTAAACCAAGACTAAAAATTAGAACAAGAGAGGCACTCTCAGACACAGACACCACCTGCACCGCACAGAGGAAAAGATGAATAGACGCCATTGCAAAAATACAGGCAACAACATAAAGACCTATATGGCAACATCAGAACCCAGTGATTCTACACCTGCAAGACCTAAACATACCATGACAGAAGAAATAGAAGAAATCAACCCTAAAAATGACTTTAAGAAGATGATAGAGGCCCTTAAAGAAGAAATAAAACATTCCCTCAATGAGGAAATAAAAACTTTCCTTAAAGAGGAAATGAAAAACTACCTTAAAGAGGAAATAAAAACTTTCCTTAGAGAGGAAATGAAAAACTCTCTTAAGGAGGAAATAAAAACTTCCCTTAAAGAGGAAATGAAAAACTCCATTAAAGAGGAAATAAAAAACTTCCTTAAAGAAATGGAAGAAAAAATGAACAAAAAATGGGAAGAAATCAAATCAAGCCAAGAAAAAGCAATTAAACAGATGAAAGAAACATTCCAAGATCTGAAAAATGAATTTGAGACAATAAAGAAAGCACATGCTGAGGGAATGCTGGAAATAGAAATCCTGACAAAACGAACAGGAACTACAGAAACAAGCATAACCAACCGATTGCAAGAGATGGAACAGAGAATCTCTGACACTGAAGACACGATAGAGAAAATAGATTCGTCAGTCAAAGAAAACACTAAAGACAAAAAAGTTGTAACACAAAACGTCCAGGAAATATGGGACACCATGAAAAGACCAAACCTAAGAATAATAGGGATAGAAGAAGGAGAAGAATACCAACTCAAAGGCACAGAAAATATATTCAACAAAATCATAGAAGAAAACTTTCCTAACCTAAAGAAAGAAATACCTATGAAGATACAAGAAGCTTATAGAACACCGAATAGGCTGGATCCAAAAAAAAAGTCCCCTCACTACATAATAATCAAAACAGTAAACACACAAAACAAAGAAAAATATTAAGAGCTGCAAAGGAAAAAGACCAAGTAACATATAAAGGTAAACCCATCAGAATAACACCAGACTACTCAATAGAGACTATGAAAACTAGAAGATCATGGACAAATCTCATGCAGACACTAAGAGACCACGGATGCCAACCTAGACTATTATACCCAGCAAAACTCTTAATCACCATAGGCGGAGTAAACAAAATATTCCAGGATAAAACCAGATTTAATCAATACCTGTCTACAAACCCAGCCCTACAGAAAGCACTAGAAGGGAAAATTCAACCCAAAGAAGCTAAACACATCCATGAAAAATCAAGCAATAGATAATCCCACACCAACATACACCACAGAAGGACAACACAACACAACCACAAAAAATAACAGGAATTAACAATCACTGGTCATTAATATCCATCAATATCAATAGTCTCAACTCACCTATAAAAAGACATAGGCTAACAGAATGGATAAGAAAATAGAACCCATCCATCTGCTCCATACAAGAAACACACCTTAACTTCAGATAGACACTACCTCCGAGTAAAGGGCTGGGAAAAGGCTTTCCAAGCAAATGGACCTAAGAAACAAGCTGGTGTAGCTATCCTAATATCTAGAGAAAAAGGATGTTTCAAAAGAGAAGAAGTCTTGTGGCAATTCCTCAGTGGTCCAGGTAACTACCAGAACTCGGAAATCCGCGACGGAGACTAAGGCAGCAGAGATCTAGAGTGGAGTGCTAAGTTCTGGCAAACAGCTGCACCTTTCTTCCAGTGGGTGCCTGGGCAGGGCTGATGTGAATTGTGTACAGTCCAGATTTTGAGAATCGTGCTCTCTCAGGGATCTCCACGGACTAGTGGGTGTCCTCCATCACTGCCCCTGTGGGAGAGGCCTCGAGTGACTTTGTCTCTGGTGTTCCTCTGGGGACACCTGTGTGAGAGACTGTATGCTCCAGAACCAGCTCTCGTGTCCTTTGGCCAATGCCGGAGTGTGAAATAGTCCAACATGGGAAACAAAAGATGATCCCAATCGGGAATCGTGTCTTTTTTTTTTTTTTTTTTTGGATGATGGTCATGTTCTGTTTTGAAATAGCCTCTGTGTATTTCATTTGTTTTCTTTTACCTGGCGATCTCTGAGCAGGCTTCAGATTTTGACAGTTGATGAAGGATGCGACAGGCATTAATGTGTGGGTGAAAAGCTTGGTGAAATTCTGAGTGAAGTTTTGGTTAAAGTTGGTTGAACTTGGGATTGACTGGGAGGCCAAAGATTTAAGGAGCGGAAGATTCTCTCAAGACACAGGTTGTGTGATATTGGTGTGTTTTGTGTGTGTTAATGAGAATTTGTGAATGTTGAATTCTGGGCTTCGACAATCATTGTCAGTGCAGATCAAGCTGCAAGTATTTGTGTTTTGGAACTTAAATTATAAAGCTAGTTATGTCTTTCTGACAGCTAGTTTTGGTGTTTGTGAGCATATTTTACCTACATTGCCTTTTCAGGATGTTGAGAAAGATGCATCACGGGCACAGACTGGAGGCTGAGGGCTGGATGGTTTTGAGGAAGAGGTCTTGGTGGACTCTTTCATGGAGCAAAGGGAAGCAATGCCTTCTGGGAAATGAGATGAGTTTTAATCTAGTCTTTAAGATTAGAAGTCAAAAAACAAAAATATTAAGGAAAGGAAAACCTAATTGATCTTTGAAGTATTGTTATGTGGAATTGAGTGGGATTTTTGAGGCCTTTCTTCCAGAAAGCAAGGACTTGGTTGTCAGGCCTATGTTAGGCCTAGGCCTTGGTGCCATGTAGTTGTACTTAAATCATTTCAATGGAAAGTGTCTTGGTGATTGGAACTTCTAGTGCAGTTTGGAGTTCTTCCATTTGAAAAATGTAATATTTGCATGGGATTGTTTGAATCTTGTTTTCTGGTCCCTCCCCATCACCACCCTCATAGTCTGAAGGTAGATTTTTCTCTTGATAAAGGAACAAAAAAGGTGAACATCTTGTTTGTAAATAGGTATCTAGTAACTAGTGGTAAGCTTGAAATGGTAGAATTCTTTAAAACCTAATTCTAGGTAGCCTTAAGAAAATGTATCTTAATTATTTTTGAACCTGTATTCACCTTGTTTTTTTTCAAATATCTTAAGTTATATTTTCTTTTTCAGAGCTGCTTCTTATTTGGGGCTACTTTTTTTTTTAATTGAGGCGTAATTCATAAAAGGGTATATTGTTTTGATGAGATTTTTTTACAACTGTGGCTGGATGTCTTTCTTTAGTCTTCCAAGAAGGGCCATTTTACTTTTTTAGAGTTACTTTTTAAAGTCATGAGGGCAACAACTTGGACTACTATGCATGTAAGTGCTAATGCAAATTAAAACCCAAGTTGACCTCCAGCAGCAGTTCATTCTATGTTGACAGTGAGAGAACACTTTGCCTGTTAGGATACTGTTATTCGTGGACTGAAATGCTGAAGAAACCCCTCCCCCTATTTTGTTTTTTGCAAAAATCAAGGTATATTCTTGGGTTTCCTTGTTGACCTCAACAGATAAACTGAGATGATAGTCTTAGTTCAGAAATGATCTGAATGTAGATTTACAGTCTACGTGTACAGCTGGCTAAGTGAGATCGCTTTCACAGTTCTGCATGTATCCCATCAGCTCCCCATTAGTCACTGAACTCTTAAAACTGGTATTGTAACATTATCACAATGTTTTGTGCCAATTTTATAAACTTTACAGTGCAATATGTGTTCCTTTTCTGAGGCAAACCAAAGGTATATTTCTCAAGGTTCTGCTGCTAACAGCAGCGTTGATGGAGGATTTTTTATACATTTGTAATAGATAGAAATAAACCAGAAAAAAAGAAGAAAAAAAAGTGGTGGAGGAAAAGGTGAACACTGCAAGAATACTCAAAAGGGCTGAGAGTTGCAAACACCAAGAATGGCTTTGCATAGTAAATGGAATAGAACAGCTCTGAACTATAGCTTACTTCTCCTGGTTTGGTCTGACAGAATGATTAAATGCTTTTGTACAAAAATCAGAGCCTTAAAAACAAGGATTTGGTGAGATTGTAAAATGGTGTGCCACTTTGGCAAAACAGTTTGGTGGTTGGTCAAAATGCAAAACATTGTTACTCTGTTACTTAACAATTCTACCCTTAGGAATATATCCTCAAACTACTGAAAATGTGCTCCTATGAAACATGTACATGAAAGTTTACAGCAGTGTGTTGCTAATAGTAAAAAAGTTAAAACAACTCAAATAGCTATCAAATACTGGAGAGAAATAAAATGTGGCTTATTCATACAATAGAATATTATTAAGACATAAAAATGAATGAGAAACTGACAGATTAAATGACTTTGATGAACCTTCATAATTTCATTTGTAGATCTTTCCATTTCTAATTTATAAATACATTTGGGGTTATAAATTATAAATGTACTGCCTCCTGTCAACATTGTATACTTCTATTTGATGATTTCTGTGTCAAACATTATATGGAAATGTTTCCAAGTATTTTCTGTATTAACTGTGAATGAATAGAACAAAATAAATTGCCTGTGATGGAAAAAAAAATAAGCCTGAGCTACCAGGTGAGCATTTATAATTAAAAATAACTAAATAAATAAATAAATAAATAAAAGAATAAAAAAAAAGAAATTCATTTAGTAATGGTCAAAACATTTAAATAAAATTTGAAATGAGATAACAGCAAACATGAAATTGATGAATAATATACCTAAACAGTAAAATATCAGAATTACACTAAGTATTCTAATATTTTATCTAATACAATAATATCTAATACAATAATTACATAAACAGTAAAATGTTAAAATTACATCAATATTGATTCAGATACAATACGTGAATGAAGAAATCAAAGAGTAGCCACATGCTGTTTGCCAGACATTTCTAAAACCATTTAGAGAAAAACAATCAAATAGAGTTGTGGCATGAGTTCTCTTTATCTAATACTACTACACATGCTAAGCATAATACAATAATTACAAAGCAAAAACTGAAGTAGTATCAGGAGCCTCATAATATGTGTTATGCTATCTAATACCTGAATGCAATAATTGTATCACAGGTGTACTGAAAGACATGTGTATGGAATAAATGAATGGCCAGGAGATAAAACACTTTCAAGAATTAATTATGAATCAATTTATGTAATAATATATTAGCAAATGATGCCAGAAAATTGATAAAGAATAATCTAACAATACATGTCTAGTACAGATCAGTTGGGAACAAAATTAGTTATAAGTGTCTGTGTTATGGAGAAAGGGGCATTTAAAGCTTAATGCCAGGACATTAACTGATACAATAATGACAAGCAGTTAATGGTTACATCATATGTGGCATTGGTGTGTGTGTGAGTGTGAGTGTGTGTACGTGTGCATGTGGCACAAATTGAGAAAGGGCTACAAGAATGGGTAATAACTGATGTCCTGAAGTATGCATGTAACCATCATTCTGCTCTCATCTTGCATGATTTCTGATTTTTTTGTGTTGCACACATGACACACTGGTATTAGAGTGAATGGCTTATTTTGTTTACCAAAACATTATTCACTTGTATGCCCATTATTGCAAACTACAGAATGTCATTTTATGCCTGAATGATATACTCCACTCTATAAATAAATCCACGATAGAATGTTTTTCTTATTCAATCACATATCAAATGCCAGGAACTAACTGATACAATATCAACTAGTGTTTACATTCAAATGTGGTGTATGCGTGCATGCATGCTTGTGTGCGTGCGTGCGTGTGTGTGTGGTTATATGCATGTGATATTCATATGTACATTGGGAGTACTGGGGGAAAATAAAAATTTCAAAACACTAAATTCATTAAAAGTATTTTCAACAAAAATGAGCCAAGGCTCTTCACAGAAGTAACTGAGTTGCAAATTTTGCAAGTAGATGGCTAATACACTCAAGAGCAGCTTACTATACCACAAAATAAGAAATGACTCAATGAAAGGTGTAGGCATGTCAGAAGGATACAGAAATCAACTGTAAGGGGCATTGATGACTAAGTTAGAATAATATGAACACAAAAATAAATATAGTGAAAAATTAATCAAAATAGGAATCAGAGCTCATCATTAAAAACTGGTGTCCAAGATGCTTAGAAATACTTTGCTACAAATATTTATTAATTTCCAAAGGAAATGTAAAAGCATTCTTTGAAGATGCCTAGAAAACAACACCCTAATTGAGGAATTGTGAGAGACTATAATACTAGAATCAAACAAAACCATGTGCCACCTGACAGGATGCCAGCAGACGCATACAAAATCGCTTGTCTTAGTCCTGCCAAGATACATAATCTGAATAAAACCTGTGTGTAAACATCAGATAAGTCTAAATTGATGATAATTCCACAAAATAGTTTTCAAAGGTGTTTGTGTCTTCAAAAGTGCAAAGTATATGAAATTCAAGTAAAGATTAAACTGTTCCCCCCTCAAAAAAAAAAAAGTATCAAAAGACATTAAGTCATACAAGCCATGATTCTAAGCATTGTAAGTTTGAATGGCCTTAAATATATTTCATAATAAGGTATCTGATTGTGATATTCTACAGAGTGGTTACATAGGAATCAGTTTGTAGCAACTATAAACAAATGCTTGGGATATTCATCTATTTTCAGTTGAACTGGAAAATATATACTATTTATATTTTATATGTATTTGAAACTCTTCTGAGAAGTTATGGCAATTTATGTAGAAAGGCAAACCAAAGAATAAACAAATACAAATGGCTGCCATGCAAATTGTGAGGATTATGCTAAATACAGTTTACCTTGCACCTGGCATAGTTCCTATTCTAAATAATAGAATACCTACAATAACATGAACAAAATTAAGACAGTAATCCTTGTAAAGGATGCTGACAAGACGCCTCAACTGGTAAGAATGACTACCACTAAGCCTGATAGTCTGAATTCAATTCCCTAAAGTAGAAGGAAGGAAATGTCTTCACAAGTTTTCTTCTGACTGACTTCCCAATGCTCACTTGGTACCTGAATGACAGAACACACACACACACACACACACACACACACACACACACACACACACACACACACACGCAAAGATAAAATCTTTTCAAAAATAGGTAAAAAGAGAAACTGAAAACATACTTGCACATTTTTGCATATACATATATATAAATATATGCATAGTTAAATATATGCACATAGTATTTCTTCTAATTCTCTGAGCTTGAGTCTATCTAAATATGTATACACGTGCAATAAGAGGTGTACATTTAATAAAGTAACTTAGAAAAATATTGGATTCTAAATCCTTTAAGTGCTGAAACTCTTTCCTGCTGTACCTATGTTAGGTACTTTATTTATGTTAACTACATTTATACACATTTGTGGAAATAAATGGATAGATGAGATAGATAGAGACATGAATGAAATAATGCATTAGATATATTATGATCAATGATCTTATGACAAAACTTTAAATAATCTAATAGCCGAGGAAATGGGAATGGGGGGTGGGCTGGGAGGAAGAGGAGGGGTGCAGGAGGGGGAGAACAAGGGAATCCGTGGCTGATATGTAGAATTAAATTATATTGTAAAATAAAAAAAATCTAATAGATTTGATCTCTGTCATTCTGTGTGGTTATTTAACTACAGCTATGATTGTAGTCCACATGTAAAGAACTTAGGAATATTTATATGAGAATGGTATATTGTCTCTCATAAACACCAATCTTATTTTCTTCTGAAACCAAGTAATAATATAAAATGTGTAAAATGATCAAGAAGTTAGATGCCATTTAAAGATTAAAAATATTATTTAATCTGAATAATCACCAGTGACTGTAATTTACATTTTTATGAGTCCTAGCCAGAAATTCAAAATTCAAAATAATGCTACAAAAATGAGGCATTTAAGAAGCAAATCTTTTGATAGATTAAATTCTGTTATTTCATCTTCATAATAGTCATTACATATGATGTAAAATGATGTATCCAGCTGTGGGTGTTTACTCTACATTATAGATATCTGCTAAATAAATATTTATTGCTTGCATTAGACATAGGAATCTCAAAAGCTATTTTCCTTATCTCAAGACAAGAAATAAAGAAAGTATCACAGACCATTAGGCATTTCAAATCAATCATAAAAAGTATCCTAGAAATTTATGCATTATCATGTTTTAAGAAGGACAGGGTTTGTACAATCAAATATTGAGTAAAATTAATACTTTTTCTTTTTAATCCTATCTGAGCGGTAGTATTTATATTTCAGTTTTTCAGTATGATTCTACATCCTCATTAAAATATTAATAGCAAAAATTATATATTTCATATTATTTATTTATAATTAAGTATGGATCTATCAGTAAAATTTAATGCACAATGAAATTGTATATAATATAGTTAAAGATAATATATAGTATTTCACTACATATATTTTTTAATTGTTTTTGCTTTGCCAGGTGGTGGTGGTATATGCCTTTAATCATAGCAATTGGAAGGCAAAAGTAGGCACATCTCTGTCACATGCCTGGTCTATAAAGGGAGTTCTAAGACAGCCAGGGCTGAACAGAGAATCTTTGTCTTGAAAAACCAAACCAAACCAACCAAAACAAAACAAAAAACCTCTTTGCTTGTTGAATTATTTTCTTAAAGTAATTAAGGACATTTGTATCAATCATGACATTAGAATCTGATAGTAAAGAGGCAAAATAATATTGTTACCTAGAAGATAAATGCTATTTTAAATTAAAAAAATTGTTCATTGCCAAAAACTCAAGTTTCCTTAGATCTAGCAATGGTGAGGAGGATCCCTTACCATATTAATCTTTTGATCCTTTTATCCAAGTGTTTATTTTTCTCTTGTTACTGGTTACCATAGGACTAAATTCACTATTCTTTAGCATAATACTCCCTCAGTATAGACTATCATTTTGAAAAAGAGAAGTATTAATAGCATTATAGTTTATGTCTACTATTGCTCTGGATAATAGGAAAATTCCTGTCATCTATCAATCAACCTTAGCCATGGTTTAGGGCATTGCTATATACTAGATGTGGATGTTCTACTATCAATCATTTATGAATATAATTGTCTAAAGTTTTTGTGTTTTACGCAATAACTGAGCATTTAAAGTAAATGTGAATGACTGGTTTCCACATTGAGTGTCCTTTTCCAGAAGAACCTCAAGCTTGTCACTCTATTCTTTGCTTCCAGATTTCTAGATTTTGCAGTAAAGAGTATCACTCATTGATCTTTCTGAAATGCTGATGTTCATAAATTTTACCCTTTTAATGTCTTCTGCTCTGTGGTGAGTTTAACTGTCCACTTTCCTTTGTAGGATATGCAAGAATGATATTTTCCAGTCTTTCTATGTCAATATTTTATTCAAGTTACATTTCATTTCTTCCTTTCTAAGAACTCCCAATGGACTGTCCATGATTTGAGTAGTTCAGCTCAGTATGAACAAAAGGAAAGTGCTTTTTGGGTCCATATAACAAGAGCAAGCACAAAGCTTACTGGAGTGGTCCAGGTGCTTATATAAAATAAACTGTAGCTTTCTTTCTTCTTCTTCTTTTTTTTTTTTTTTGGTTTTTTGAGACAGGGTTTCTCTGTGTAGTTTTTTTGCACCTTTCCTGGAACTCACTTGGTAGCCCATGCTGGTCTTGAACTTACAAAGATCCGCCTGTCTCTGCCTCCCGAGTGCTGGGATTAAAGGCATGTGCCACCACTGCATAGCATCCTTGCACTAAAGAGGCAGAATCAGGCAGATCTTTGTGAGATCAATGTCAAACTGTAGCTTTCTTAATTGAAGCCATGGAATATCACTTTATATAAATTCTATTGGAGAGTTAGTTAAGCACGCCAAACTCAACAGAAATAATATATATATATATATATATATGTATATATATATATATATATATATAACCTTGACAGGATTTTCCAAAAAGTTAAAACATTCATCACCATATTCAAGATAATGAGCTATTATGATAACAGAGAAGGTATACTTAAACCCACTGTTTAATGATTTCTAACATAATAATTACAACTGACATTTATAACTTAAATAGGTTATACATACAGTATCAATTCATATAAGCCATTTTATCAAATTTATTTTTTCACAAATTGATGAGAAAAAGGTTTTAGGTTCTCAATGTACTAATATGGAAACTGAGGCTGTACTTTTAACTATTCCCCATAGAAATTACATCAGTCAGGAGAGAATTGGCTTACCTTCCTTCTTAAGAACTAATCGGGGGCCCTCTAAGCTTTAATTATTTAGGTGGAACCTATAAGATTTCTCAGTAAAGAAATACAAGTTAGAATGGTCATGGCATAGGCACTGAAATCACTAACCCACAGCAGCTGCTGTTTTCTTTTCTTTCTTTTATTTTGAAAAAAAATTCTTTTCTTAATTAAGACAATTTTTATTCATTCTGAACTAAACCTTCAAAAAACTGCCCCTGCCAACTATCAATAATGGAGAGGGCATGGCTCATGGTCCCTGCCTCTTCCTGCTGAACTATTTGCTATTTATATGCTCTAGGAGGAGTGTCATATTTTTTCAGTTGCTTACTTACTAGTGAGCCCACAAAGTTAAAATGGATTGTTTCAAATCCATGATCACACACAGGGCTCTGGTTGAACTCAATGGGTCACAAAACAACAAAACAAACAAACAAATAAAAGCTGACATCAATGTGTAAAAGGGATTTTTAGGAAGAATGAAAAGTTGAGAGAATTATGAAGTGAGAGTAAGTAGAATGTATAATATGTTTTTGTGAAATTGTCAAGTTTATATTTCAAGTAATATAAAAAGCAGTAAAATGAAATTTTAATATTGATATGTTTAAGACATTGTGGCTTGCTATAAATAAAAACTTTATAAATAAAGAAAAATAAAAATAATTCTTGTTCCTATGTTTTTTAGATTAAAAGTACAGTATTCCTTCAACATTCATACCCTCTTTCTTTTACTTGTCATTTCATGCATATAAAACATTCACACTCACACACACATATATGCACACACACATATCAAGTGTGTATATATACACACATTATTCCTAAATGTAACCTACTCCATCTGTATGATGTTTCCTGTATGTATGTTTTCAGGGCTAACCAATTAGTATTGAATCCATGTGCTCATCCCTAAGAAAGACTATTTATCTGGCTCTCAGTATTCCTTAGTTATCTCTGGTTCTTTGAGTAAAGTTAATGCTTCACAGTCTTTCCTATATCTACTTTGGCATATCTACCAATGTTGTTTCTGCTCAGCTCATGTTTAGGCAGTTATGTTGGTGAGATGTTAATTTATAGCATCTTATACAAAAGAAAGAAAAGTATGAAAATAAATTACACAAAATTTATAGTGTAGTTCCTCTAAAGTTCATTTTAATTTTGACATTACCCATTGTTGGTTAACATAAATGAAACTGATTCTCTACATTGGTCTGATATCTACAAGCTCTAAATTTTCATTTTCATGTAGGATTATTTTAGTTGATTCTTTGTTTTCTCTATTTAAATGACCCTGTATTTATAAGTTAATACAGTTTTAATTTTTTACTTTCTAACTTTACTCCCTCATAACTTTATATTATTAAATAAGAAAGGACTTCTAGACTGCTGTACAATAGAGAAGTTAGTGTGCATGTCCTTGATTTATTAACCATCAAAATTTAGGCTGACAGTTTCATTATGTTTGCACTCCAAAAATTGTGTTACTCTTTCCTTTGACTTATTTTGTTGTATGCCCATGTTATATCTTTATTGCTTTCCATTTTGCTTTATTGCTCTACTATTTTGTTATCTTCCATCACTGTTATATGTAACATTTATAATGAAAGTTTGAAAGCTCTATGAAGGCACCAGTTCAACTTCTACATGTTCAATGAATTGTATAATTGATGTGTTTAGCAATGTGGCCTTGCAGTCAGTTTGTGGAGAGTAACTCATGGTCTGGGAGCAGACTAGAATGTTTGGGGGTTCCTCTAGGACTCCTTTGGTCAACAACTCAGTTAGATGTAACCTAGTCCCTTTACTGGAAGCTTCATTTGGTGACAAGATATGTTCTAAGTGTCATAGCTCCCCCTGCCCCATTATTTGGGGAATTCCATTTAGACAGACTTCATATATATATATGTGTGTGTGTGTGTGTGTGTGTGTGTGTGTGTGTGTGTGTGTGTGTGTGTGACAAGAAATAAAGCTCTCAGTACAGTTCAGTACCAGTATTAGGTAACATCTAATTGATATTCATGGTGCTTTCAAACTCACTTTAACATATACAGTCACAATCTGTACTCTTGAATATGTCTGTATGATCTCAAAGAAAATTTTATTCTAGCTGCATTAATATATATAAGACTTCTATACCATTGTTCTTTATTCCTTCCAGATCTCAACAATTAAAAGCATTTAAGAACAAAATTAATAAAGATCAATATTTTGATGGTATAAAAGTTAGAATATGGCATATGCACCCATGAGGACCTTCTGCATTCATTTCTTTCATCTTTTGAAAGTAAAAGAAATTTTTATGGTTTCATTCTTTTTTATGACTATTTGAAACTAAATAGTTCTTTATAATGTAAAAAATGCAAATAAGTTAAAAGATAAGAGTAGATATATTAAGAGAAGGGAATAGAAATTGACAAGTAAGTTAAACTGTTATAGAAACACATGTTAGGGACAGAGAAATGGAATTAACGTTATACAGGTGGTTTGTAAACCACCAACAAGTAATTTTCACTTACGGAAGAAGAAATAAACAATTTAGAAATGTTATTTGGATATTGAGTTAAATTTCAAAGAAAACAAATATGCCACAAAACATACAGCATAATTTAGGTGGACGGATGATTTAAACATTAAAACCTGAAATCGTCATCACGATGGCAGGCACCTATATTTCATGCATTTAGAAGACTGAGAAAAAAGACTAAGGTTTCAGGACAAACAAGGCATACCTAATGAGATCATTTCTGAAAAAAAAAAGAAAGAGGGAGAGAGAAAGAAAGGAAGAAAAAATACGTAAAAATGTGTTTGGGGTCAGGCAGCTAGAAAGATGGCTCAATATTTAAGATAACTTCTCACTCTTCCAGAGGACCTGGGTTTGGTTCCCAGCACATGGGTAGTGCTTTATAATGATCTTCAATTCCAGTTCCAGGGATTTAAAACCCCTCCTTTGACTTCTGTGGCCACCAGGCAAACATACTGTGCATGGTACATACATGCTGACAGAACATTCATGCACATGAAATAAATAAACAAATGCATGTGTATATACACACAATTTGAAATCCGTTTTTTAAAAAATATCAAATACTTGCATCTTAGAAAAATATTTCAAAGAAAATCATTCAGGGATTGTTCACAAAAGAAGAATTTCTCTAATAGGATATGGATCTAGAAAATATTATCAGGTTGTCTATATAATTCTATTGTTAATAAAATTGCATTATTTTTCTTAGACAATATAATATTTAATATAGTATATTATAAAAATTAAAAATTTATCCAGTACGTATACCACTTTTCAGTGGAAAGCCATTCATCCAAGAATAAAAAAAATAGCAAGAAATATTCTTAATGAATTTTTTTTAAAAGGACACAGAGTTATATGGGTAGAGAAGGGGAGTTGATTTGAAAGGAACTAAAAGAGATGTTTGATTATGATCAAAATATACTGTATAAAATTCTTATAGAACAGATAAAATGAAAAAATGTTTCGTTAAAAAATATGAAAATGAAGACGGATACAATGCTGTTCTTAAATGTTTGCAATATATACAATATAAAAAATAAGTTCCCACTCTATGGCAAAAGCATTAAAAAATATCAGTAGGATATATAAAATAAAATTTAGCTAATAGTATTTTTCTTATGGTTTAAAATAGGAACAGAAAAAAAAGTATGTAACTAATAAAAACGTAAAGTATCCTTGATACAACAGTATAGTGACTTCATAGCTGTGATTTCTACCAATAAACACAAAGAATATATTATCTTATCAAAGGTAATACCCCCTATTTTAAACAGCACTTAAATTCTGTTAGAAGGAAACAATGCTCTGGATACCTGTTGCCACAGAACAAAGTGTTCTAAAGCCAAGTGGAATAAAAAAAATGTCTATATTGTTATGGTCATAGAGAATCTGGGCAAGTGTTTGCATTGTGCAAAACAGAGATCACTTGTCCCTGCTCTGTATTATCTGTTTTTTTTTTTTTTGAGAGTTTCTAAAATTGTTAACCAGAAACATCTCTGTCCCTCATTCCTACTGTGGGATGCTGGGATGGTACTTATCAAGCAGAAAGACTGAGCTCAGTTTAGAGAAATGATCAGAGAACCAAAGAATAGGCTCTCTCAATGTGATCTGGACTTCTCACAGAGATGCACATGTCTCCATGAAAAGTACACACACAGCAAACCTTCAAGGAGAACACTTAGACCTTTATCTCAACTAACTTCTGAAATCACACCATACTGCTTACACCTTATTATCCAAATGTTTGAGGCGGTTAAAAGTCCTCCCAGATTCAAAAATAAAAGGCTTATCTTGATATTGATAGGAAGTGGCTTACCTGAAGAGCATGCAAAATGAGATATATGCTGGGGTTTTATTTGGAAACTATTCAGGGAAACATAGAAATTACATCTACTATGGCAAAATTGTAGATGAATACAGAGTGTAGGGAGATAAATCAGTTGTTCAAGTACTTATGATGGAAGAATGTGGCATAAATTTTGATTCCCAGTACTCATGGAAAAAGACTGACGTAGTGATACACATCTTCTATCCTAAAGCTAGGAAGACAGAGACAGATGGATCCTTTGGCCTTGCTAACCAGCCAGACTAGCAAGTTTGAATTCTAGGTTCAATAAGTGACCCTGTCTCAGAAAGTTTGCAGGAGCAGGATGGAGATAATCTTCTCAACAGGCATGCATATATGGTCACACATCATGGACATGGACAATGATAACACCACACACACACACACACACACACAAAAAAAAACACATACACACAAACACCACGATATTGTGCTTCTCTGTTATTATTGAGCATGTTCAGGGAAGCAATCTCAAATTAATCTACTTCTTGTCAAAAATGTGGAAAATTGAAAAGAACAATTAATGGTCGAGGAATTTGGAAGAACAGTATGTTTGAAATGAAGGAGAGTTCTCCATGAATTTAATGAGAGTATATTAAAGAGAGAGGAGGGATCATGGCAAATATCTGAGACCAAATCACAGCACATGCATAGACTAAGACATGTAGAATATTTTAATCAAATAATAACTATTACCACATTTTAAGAGAATAAACATGGTGAACTAATTTATTAACTTTTAAAATGCAACCACTGGTGTTATAAAGAGGATTAAATGTGAAAGTGAGGTGTAGAGATGATTTTTCAAGAAACTAGGGGCACATATCAGTGACAACAGCTATGGGTTGTAATGGAGGTGATAAATGTCCAAAGGCACCTCATAGTAGATAATAAATCTTTCTGGTGAATTGGAAGTGACACTGGAAAAAACGGAGGTATCAAAGATAACACCATCAATTTAGGGAAAGAATCGCTGGGTAAAATGTCCACCATTTACTGTAATGGCAGAGTTGGGGCAATGAACTGTTGAAGAAGAAATTAAGGAATAATTGGAATAAAACATTAAATGTCAGTATGTTTCTTAGGCAGCTCCAGATACTGAAAGATTTGTCCAAAATCTAAATATATGATATTCTTTAGCATCCATGATAAAAGATCCAAAACCTCACATAATTCACATTTAGTAACTCAAGAATAAAATACATTAAAAGCTTGTCCAGAGTTAAAT